>NC_020405.1:2395531-2420743 GCF_000321355.1 Plasmodium cynomolgi strain B
ATAAACAGCTAAAAAACAGCTAAAAAACAGCTAAAAAACAGCTAAAAAACAGCTAAAAAAGGTATGTTATCCTAGTAGGGGGAGAAGAATGTATTTCCTTTTCCCGAACGTGTGAAATGGTAACACGAATATTGTCACCCCCTCCATATGTACCTACGGTTGTGCTCGCATACTATGTCATGGACAAAAAAAAAATACGTACATGGAGGGGAATGTTCTGGGAGGGTATTAACTACGTAGCGATTATGGAGCGAGGTTAAATCGAAAAAATTATGTGACATTTCCCATGTGATTTTCCCCCTTCACGAAAGCGCAAAATTGACCATTCGATTGTGTATTAAAAGGAACGGAGTGGTAGCAATCACTCCTTTTTGTGTATGTTCATCCTGTGTTGAGCAAGTATACATACCTTCTCGCTGCATACATGAAGTACATAGATTGGGGAAAACCACGAGGGCACACCGTTGTGCACCGCGCAAGGCAGGATGGCACGCGCGCATATAAAACGTATGAACATACGTACGCATGCTGGTATGTAAAATAGATACAAAGATACGCATACGAAGTGCACGTTATAAAGTGCTCTCCATGAACCGCTAATATTGTGATATGACCGCGCGAAAGAGCTGTACATGCTGTGCGTACCCCTAATTGGTTGAGAAGATACCCATGTATCCGTTTTTTATTCTCAAAATGGGGAAAAAAAAATTCCCGCACAGCATTGCGCGTATTATGTTGCGATGTTGAGCAGCAAGGCATACCGGCGTTTTTGTCCCCCTTAAGTTCAACATTTACCAGTTTAGCTATTAGGGGGTGAAAAAAAAAAAAAGGAGGGATACGATACATGAAGTTAAAAACACCGTAAAAGAGCACACTTTGATGAGTTTCCATAGGGGCCATTTTATTTATCTTTCCCCGAACTGGCATTCATGCGTATATGCAAACGTATACATTTTTTGGAACTTCCAATGGAGTGGCGAGTCAGAAGTCACCAAGGTACCTTCTCGTCGTGCCAATTCCCCCCTTTATTTGATAAAAACGAATTTCCAATAAGGCAATCTTAACCGTTAATCACATTTCTCAAACAACGTTGTGTAGGGCGTAAAAATATCACACGAAACAAATTTTAACATGCACGTAAAAGGGGTGTCACTCCCCGTAACCTTGTGCAACTCTACATGGTTGTTTTGTTTTTGCTCCAACTTTTAAGGGGCATTTTCACAATATGAACAAGTACGAACAAATGACGGAGGAGTAACCCACTTTTTGTATCTTCGGCTGAGGCAAGTATATTTGCTTCTCCAATTCATGAAATGTTAAAAGGCGCATATTTTCCAAAAGTGTAGAAACGGGATGAGAAACATGTCCCATAACAAAATACGTTTTAACCCGCGCCTATTTTGCACACACGTGTGTGTAAATTATGGCAGAAAAAAAAAAAAATTGCTTCCATTGATATTTAATAAAAATTACGCATCACCATGGCAGGTTTGAATAGTCAACACCGTTTTAAAACGTCATAAATGCGCTACAATTAGACGAGTGCTGTTTGCGAAGAATTGCATAAAAGGTCTGTTCGTTTGATCCCCCCCAAAACGGGAAATTAAGCCTGTACGCGGTGTGTACCTTTGGGGAAGCTGATACCCCTAGGAACGCAATCGTGTGGGTCACATTAATCTCCCAGCGCACAATTCTTTATTTTGTGTGTACGGTTTGGACCATTGCTCGGTACTGTAATGAAAGAAAGGTGCTATTAAAAAAGTAAAATCGATTACTTCGAGGGGAAATTATTTACGGCAGAAGAAAGAAGCCAACGTGTTGTTCACGCCATTACATCAAATCAGTGTGGGGAAAAAAGGTGTAAGGCATCCAAGTCATCTTAGTCGCTTAACACATTTGAGAAAATCTCGCAGGAGTGCCTGCACATGTGCTGAGAATATTTAAAATTGTGCCTACATTCGGTAAAAAAAAAAAAAAAAATGCCGTAATGTATGCTTCACTCGTTCGACTCGCCAAATGAATTAAAAAAAAATGTATATGTATAATAAAACAAAATGGGAGTGCACCCTCAAAAGGGTGTAATATGACGGACGTGAAAATTTTCCCTTAAGTGTAGCCTTCCCCAGCTTCTTTTCATTTTGTTGGATGACACATGGAACGAGGCTTCGTTCGTTCACATTTGAATGCGCAAAAGAGCAACACCATTCGTTCGTACACTCCTGCATGTTCCCCTCAAATAATATGATGTGAACATTTGTGGGGAAGCTCACACTCCTGAGCGGGTTTATTTTATTTTACTCCCCTTTGCGCCATTTTTTTATTTCAATTTTTTAAGCCATAATTTTGTAAATTCAATTTTCGAAAAATTGAAGGGTACATTGTGATGTAAATACCTCCAAGGTGGATGCAAAAAACGAAGTAAAGTTTGCGCATTTTTAACACTTGGGGTGAAACAAAGCTTGACAGCGTCATCAGTCGTTTGTGTGTAAATGGCCGAACTGGTGCGGACGGATCTGTACAGCCTCGTGTATGCGCGCAGATGAGCGCAACACGGACATATGTTCATTTTGCTGCATGTTATATATCTCCATCTGTGCAATTGTAGAAAGGGGCTTTTGAAAACATAAGGCGCTGTGTATTTAAACAATCGGCTTTGACGAAATTACAACTGTGTAAGTGGTAGGTAAAAGGAAATTATTTTTTTTTTCCAACCCCCCTACTACTGTGCTACAACCCATTGTGTACCTTAAACGTTACTTTAAAGAGAAAAATTACCGAAGCTGATATGTACCTTCGCAGAAGCGAAAGGAAGCGTGTTTTGCAAAAAATAGGGAACTGCTCATATTTAAATGAAGAGGCAAAAGGGAAACAGTCCCAAATGTTTGTGTCAATCTGTTTATGATTTCGCGGGGATACACACATTTACATCGTACCAAACGAATTGAAATTTCTGTGCATAGATATTGTCACGGGGGTGCATTTTTGTAAACACATCAGACCGCATGACTGCACGTAGGAGGACATTCCTACATCCACTTTTAGAAGTTATCTACTAAAGTAACTTAATCGGTTAGGTTAAATAAGAGAACAAACTTCGACGTGACAAAGCACGATGCGCAGGATTACACACCCTTGAGAGAAATACTTGACGAGTGTGCCGTTGTGTAACTTGCAGAGACGTAGCAAGAGGCATAGGGAGAGAGCCAACGCAACGCGAAACGAGGCAATAATGCTATCCCTAATAAAGTCCGTCTTTTCCAACGCGCAAGACGAGAAGGCGCTGAACGTGTTAATAATAGGCGAGTGCGAATCAGGAAAAACGAGTCTGTTCAATCTGATCGGTAGTTTTCACAACAAAAGCAAATATGATATATTAAACACGGTAATACCCACGGGGAATAAAAATGGCATTTGTGCCCTCGGATTTAACACGAAGAAAATTACCTTCAATAAAAAGCCTTTAAAAATATATGACTTGGAAGGCACGGCGACAAACACGACAAATATTTACGATTATTATTATGATGACGCGGACGTTATATTTTACGTGATTGATGCGAAGGATGAGAAGCACATTTTTAAGGCGATCCTTTATTTGTCTTGTTTAAGTACGAATGGGGGGCTGTCTGATGGGGGGCCGTCTGATGGGAGACTGCCGGGTGGGAAACTTCCTGATGGGAAACTTCCTGATGGGAGACTGCCCGATGGGAGACTGCCCGATGGGAAACTTCCTGATGGGAAACTTCCTGACGAGAGCACCACCTGTAAAAAGGGAAGGCAATTTTTAAAACCTATTTTCATTCTAGGAAATAAATCCGAAGACACGTCAGCCTTTTTTTCCGCTCCCTGCATATCCAATTATATAAATTCAATAGATGTGTACAAAAATGAAAGATTCTGGCAGTTCCTTCTGTCGAGTGAAAACAACTTTTTGAAGCACTACTTGGGCGTGCTTCATGAAAAGGTTCTGAACTGCGCCTTCGCTGATGACGCTGAGGGGGAGCAAACCGATCAGAAGAAGACGAAAGGAGAGGGAAATCAGGATGGTCAAAATGGAGAAATCACAAAAAACGAGCGATATGACACAAAGGAGGAAAATATCCAAAAAGCGTTCCTTCCCGAACAAGCACAAAAAAAAACCCACAGCGACATCGTGAAGGACATCAAGAGGGGGCGAAAGGGGGCCATCACTGTAGAGGACATCGAGAATGACCAACTGCTAGAAAGGTTACTCAAAAAGGTCGTTAACGATCATGTTAATAATTACAAACGTATACCTATACAAGTCTATAACATTAGCGTACTAAGAAATAAAGGAGTGTATGAAGTGGTTGAAAAGATTTTTGACGAATATTTTTTTAGCGGCATGTATACAAATAGGGGTGAGGCATGTAGGAACACTCCCCCTGGGAAGACAGAAAAAAGGAGGAAATACACAAACGAGTATGTGTCTCTTAATGGAAGAGGTGGATCTGATTATCTTATTCGAGATGGCACAGGGAGGACACGCACACATCTGCTACACGTGTTTGGAGAAGGGGATGACCACACGGGAAAGCCAAGTATTCACCCCAGAGATAGCAGAATGCACCACGTAGACATGACGGAACAGTTGCACACCGTGTCAAACAGTGCTTATGTGATGTACGAACGGAATAGCAGTTCGGTGAATTTATTTATCGAGCATATACAGCACCTATATTTTGGGAAGAGCACTTTTGATAATGTGCCAAAGAAGCTTTTCTTCCTCCATCAGGGGAATGCAAAATATAGAAAAAAATATAAAATTAAGAAGAAGGACCAGCTGGGGGAAAATGGAACTGCTGCGGGACTGAAAAAGGGGGAAGCGGCAGAGCAGATGAAAAAAACTTACGATGCTGAAGAAACGTATGATGCTGAAAAAACGTATGACGCTGAAGAAACGTATGATGCTAAAGAAACGTACGACGCTGAAGAAACGTATAACGCTGATGAAACCTACGAGGCGAAGGAAACCCTCTGCCCAGACAGAACCCTCTCGCTTGATAACCCCCCGCCAATGGATAAGGCAATACCAGAGGGTAAATCAGGCGAGGGGGAAAGGGAACACACGAAAGGTGAAATCACAGCGATAGGTGTAAATGATAACTCAGGAGGAGGGGGAGCGAACGCGGAAGTTAAAAGGGAAGAGTTGGACATCAAAACGGGTGAAGTGTCGAAGAGAACAAAAATTGAACAAAAGGGGGAAATCAGCCAAGTGGGCCACGCCGCAGAGGAGAGGCCAGAACGCAGAGAAGACGTAGCAACAGAGGCGATCAAAGGAGAGATGCACCCAAATAGTGGTGAATTCATAGAAGACGAAGCAGAAAGTGAAGAAATAAAATCAAGGGACCTTTTCCAAGCTGATAAGGAACAATGTTGTCAGAATTACGCAAACCTCGCTCACCATACGGACTATTCGTCAAACGAGGAGACGCCAAAACGTGGCAGCCCCCTTTGTGAAGAGAATCATATAAATGGCCACATGGACGAGGGTAAGAATGTCATACGCAAGGGAAAAATTAACAAGAAAAAATACTTCATTGTGGAAAAAAAGAAAAAAAAAAAATTTCTCCACAGTGGGAAAAAAATAAATGATGTAGAGGAAAATTCAAGCAATTCCCTGGAAGACGTTAACCTGATGAATGTTATGCGAATAGATTCGCTTAACAAAATTTAGGCACCGAGGACGCTGGAAGATGTGAAGAGGGACCCAAATGAAGAATGCAAAAAAGAACTCCTTTTTTTTTCGCACATTCGCGAGAAATGCACATATACGCACATGATTACACAAAAGGAATGCTAATTTTATTTGCACTGATTATACACACTATATGGGTCTCCCTCCTTTTGCACAGTTGCGTAACCATGTCCACCATTTTGTGACCAGTTCCGATCATATTTTTCGTTAATGCTTCACCCCTCTTAATTTACACTCTTATGAAGAAATGTGTTTCCCTTTTTTTTTTTTTTTTTTGGTCCATTTTGTTTCTCCCTCATTTGTGGATTTTTTTTTTTTTTGTATGTATAAATCGCATTTATGGTGATGTTACCTTTTTAAGTTTTCCAAATTGTATGAATCGCCTTTTGCCGCCTAGGAGGGCAAAAGTGGTGGAGACAGATGCATGTGCTGATAAAACGAAAAAATGTAGAGGCAGAGTCAATAGTAATGCCCAAGTGGGGTTAAAAAAGAAAGGAGTAAAAGGGACGAGTGTGTATGTGGAAGGGGGGTGGTGCTTTATTGCAATGATCAATACGATGGTGTGGCGAGAAGGAAAAAAAAAAAAGGCTAGACGTTCTCCACAATGACAGAGGTGGACGTGCCTAGGTAGTTATTTATAGAAGCGCAACCCAACTTCATGTCAAAGTTTTTCAAAACAGTAATGAGCGAAATGAGGATCCTTGATCCGGATACAGAACTTGGATGCCCTATGGATAAAGCCCCACCATTTATATTCACATTAGAATCGTCTAAGCCTAAGTTGCGAATATTGTACACTACGTCTAAAGCGGAGGATTCATTAATCTCGTAATAATCAACAGAGGATTTATTTACCTTTTTAAGACACTTGATAATTGAGTGAGAGATACTGAGTGGAGCATCAGAAGGGTAGACGGATGCATGATCATACGTCACAATTTGCACTAACGGATTTATTTGCAGTTGGTTTAATTTATGTTCACTCATAAGTACAATTGCACAAGCACCATCTGCAAACGGTGCAGTGTTACAGCTCGTTACTACAGAGTCAATACTTAAATTACAAATATCATCAAGGTTATATTTTTTGTACATTTCATCCGTTTCGATAACCGTTTTTTCATTCGTGATGGGGTTTTTCTTCCTTTGAATTATTAACGGAAACAATTCTTGTTGAATTAAATTGTCACTGTATGCATTGGCTGTTCTTTTAAACGAATTGACTACATATGCATCGAGGTCTACTCTGGGGATTTTAAATTTTTTGCAAAACTGTTCCATGTTATTATTTCTTTTTAATTCCTTGTTGCTAACAATGTAGTCGTACCCATCGCAGACGATGCTGTCATTTAGGAGGCTGTTCCCAAGATGGTACTTCTCTGTTCTTATATTTTTTAAGTAAAAGGGGCTTTGCGACATGGATTCCATGGCGCCAACTACGCAGATGTCCTTCCCGCCTTTGATTAGCTCATAACCGAGGGTGACGGCGTCCAGCCCTCCGCAGCACATGTTGCTTACCAGGTGCGTCTTCGCGTTTAGGTTTATCCCTGCAGGGGGTGGGAAGTCAGAGGGGAGAATCGGCTACGGGTGTGAACACATTGTAGAAGGGGCACTTCAAACGGGAGAGCACTAGTTAGGAATGAATTTTCTTCCTTGAGTGAGTAGCTAGCAGCTAGAATGGCTAACCCGTGGCAACTACCACCCTCTGGAGGGGTAGCGGGCCGCACCCCGCAGGGAGGGACTGTCCGAAGATTAGGCAGTCCACTTCGTCTTTTTCAATTTGGCTTCGCTCCAGGGCCTTCAAGATGGTTGGGCCGGCTTCGCAGCGAGGTGCAAAAAAAAAAAAAAAGGAAGGATGGATGGGTGGATGCATATGTATAGATAGATACATGCACATTTGCGCGGGCGAATCGCCCCAACGCAGGATGACAAACATGCTTCATGCAGGGGAGCCTCTTAGCACATCCGCCATTCTAACCTAACTTATGCACAGGTATTTGTGACAGGCTCCCACTCAGGGAACCGATGGGCGTCCTGGCATAGCCCGCGACGAACACACTTCTCAGGTTGTTTGTTGTCATCATTTTTGTATCGCTCTCTCTCCCTGCCAATGCGTATCATTGTGCAATTTGCGTTTTATTTTGGAGCGAGTTAGTTCTACGCATCTATGTACGTGTGCAATGTTATGAAATTTTGTGATCCAATTATGCACGTACTTGAGATGATGAAGTATGGCAATACGTTAGGCGGGTTCTCCTTCTACGTCGCAAATGAGCAGCGTTAAGTCGGGACTACAACTAATCAGATGCAACCTATGCCTCTACGGCTCAGCTCTCCATACCGTGATATGTGCACGCCCTGCGTACGCGTTTTTTGGGTGACATAGCAGTCGTGTCAGCTTTATAAAAAAAAAAAAACTCTGCCTCTCCCTGTCGCGAAAAATAGAAATGAACGGGGTTCCTTCAGAATGCTGAGCATGAAGCCGCTTACTGGAAAAATTGCCCACATGTGAAAGTTTAAACATGGAAACGAAAAAAAAAAAAAAAATTGCAGATGTAATCATATTGTGGTGAGCTCTCCAGCATTTTTTTTTTTTTCCGACTGGGCAGGCAAACGTGTGGAAAGAATAAACACGCGAATGTTACATATTCCCCGCTGCAAACATTTGGAGAAAATTTAAAAGTTATTTTTATTTTTTTTTTTTTAATGACGCAGTGGGATGTGCATATGAGAGTATCCTCCAAACGGCATCCTCCCCTTGCGCCTTTAAATTTTGAAGAAGGCTCACATAGGTATATGCACATCGACACAAGTTCGGAAGATGCGCTTTTTCTGGTGGGAGGGTCGATGGTGAAGCAGTTTCCCAATGTGCCATGAATGGTTTGCGAATGTTAGCATGCAACGAGGTGGGGGGAAGCGGAAGTGGACGGAAAGGTGACACGAGTGGTGATGTGTCACTTCGCTGAACTGTTCAGAGTTGTAAGAAGAAGCTGTCTGGGGTGTGGCCGCTTTGTAGAGGTCACCAGGATGAGCTGACGTGTTGTGCTGTGTGGTGTTGTGTGTTGCTGTGTGTTGCTGTGTGTTGCTGTGTGTCGCTCTTTGCCGCTATGTGCTGCTGCGCTCTCTGCGACCGAGTGACGACCGCTCCAACGGCAAAATGCTGCGCATCTCGGGGCGCAGATGCAAACACAGCGCAAGCGCTGCGAGTACCAAGTGGAAGAGCAGCGAGAGTCCAGGCACACAGTACAGAAAGATAAGCCTAAAATGGGACGAAACAAATATATCGCTACATGTATTCGACCTAGTTCCAAGAAATAAAAACAATGGAGAAATGCTGGAAATGAAAAGTATGAATATAATAAAAGACATGTCCAAGACAAATTACGATTTTGCAGTATTCGGAATAGGCTATGTAGACTATGATAAAATTTTGAAGTCTTTTAACAGAGCTGAATTGGTTAGGAGAAAAATGATTGACTCGATTCATACCAATATGAAAAAAGTGAATGGTCAATACATTTCGCTCATCCAACAATGTCTCCTTTTGAATGTCCCTCACTTCTGCCTTGGTAGAGATAGGGTAACCGAATTGGCTAGTATCGGCACTGCTATTTTTAGTAACCCCAAGGAAATATTTTCCCTCGTATACTACTTCCTCATCAACAGTGATAAGGCAGTTTCGGCCAGCTCAGACGTACCTCCTCCCCGTGGTGATGAACACAAAAAAGACGTCATAGAATTAAACTTAGAAAATCATGCCCCCCATTTTTACCACGCACTAATTGTAGAAAATGCTCTCTACCTAATTTACAACTTGCATGCAATTCTGCTGAAAGTATTTAGGTCCAAATTTTATGTCCCCCCAAATGATAGCTTTCAAAATAGAAGTAGCAATAAGTATGAGACTAGCAATTTAGAAAAAAAAGGTCTTAAGAAAGAATTTTTTCTTTTTTTAACGAAACAACATATGACCAAATAAACGCATTCAGAAATCAAATGAAAAAAACAGAGTTATATGCAGAGTATGAATTATGTCCAGAAAAGAAAGAGGTCAAAATTTTAGTCGTTTGTGATACCATATGTGTAGATTATTTTTGCAATTATGTAAAGAAAAATTTGCACCTGTGGAAAAATATTACTCCCTTTTACCATGAGATATTTGCACTAGAAAAGAAAAACACTTATAAGTTTTCCCTTTCCTTGTTTTTGTTCATTTTTGCTCCGGTTGCATGGACATTGACGCTGTTGCTAAGGTACTTGTATCACTTATGGATTGAGTACTTCACCAAGGGGAAGGTCATCACTGTTGGGGGTGATGCATTCTTCCAGGATTCGAAATTGATCGATACTAGCGACGATAATCCCGACTTGGATAAAAACTACCACGAACTGCTCACCTCCCTGCACCATGACAAGGCCGAGTTTGAGACCGTCAGCTTGCTCGGGGGATTCTTGCAGTGGTTTAAAAATAAGAGCCGCAGTTAGGGTGTGCGACGGTGCGGCGGTGTGGCGATGAAGTCGCAATGCGGTAGAACTGCTCGGAGGTGCGGCCGATTCGATGGAACTGCGGCACCCCTGCGAATGTGCACCCTACATACCTGCTCCCCAACACTGTGATGATTTTTCCCCACCCTTTTTTTTTTTTTTTTTATTGCATTTTTGCGCACGTCACGAGAAGACCCCCTGCGCAGGCTGCATCATCGAATATGTACATTTTGGCAAAGTAAAAGGAGGCTGCGTCACTTGGCCGCATCCTCGCTTGACCGATTCCCCGCTTGGCCATTTTGCTGAGCGACCCTTTTCAATAACGACTCTTTAATTTTAAACTGCGGAGCGATTGGCATCGCCCGGTGCCTAGTTTCCTATGGAACAACGAAAAAAAAAAAAATAATACAACATAACACAACACAATTCGATACAATGAAACAAAAATGTGCAAAGTATCATTTAAAGAAAATAGAACCAGGTCATACAATCTAACTGCCATCGGACTGGAAAAAAAAAAAAAATTGTGTCACATCACTGTGATGTTTTGGCTCCTTAAAAAGGTTAGCATCTGAACGGGGGGCTATCTACATATGCACGCACACGTGTATGTTCTACGCATGGCACACTTTCGTGGCATTTGCGACGCTTTTTCTCAGTTCTCGACTTCACAAATGGGACGCTTGTGTTCGTCTCCTCTCGTAGATTTAAAAAAACAGAAATTTCTTTTTCCGTTCTTTTGCGTTCCTGTTATCATCCCCTTTGGTCTCCGTCTCATTTTTGTCATTACTGCTTTGTTTTATTTCCTGTTGGTGCACTTCTTCCTCCGCTGGAGTTTCTTTCCTGGTTACCTTTTTATCGTCTCTTTCCTTTTCCTTTTTACTCTGTGATTTTTCATGCTCTTCTTCACTCACCTGCTTATGTTCCTTTCCTTCTTTCGGTCTACTTTTAAGATTTTCTGACTTTTCCTTGTTTCCATCTTTTCCTTTTTTATCATCTTCCGTATGTTTTTTACGTCTACCATCACTTTTTTCATTTGTTGTTCCTTCTCCTTTCCTATGAGTACTTTTCCGGTGGCCATTTTGTGCACTTGGGCTTCGCGATTCTCTTTCTTTGTGATCTTTACGTTTGGCACGGCTGTGTTTGGTGGCTCTACGTCTATTACTGCTATTGCTACTGCTGCGCTCGCTACTGACCTTGTCAAAGGAATCACTCCTCTTGTTGTTTTTCTCTCGACCTTCTATCCTGTGTTCTGATGGACTGGCATCATTATAACTCAAGTGTCTCTGTGGAGAATTCCTTTCCTCGGATTTTTCACAGTTGTTTCTTCCTTTTTTGCTGTAGTACTTTTTTATGCTGTTAATAATTTGTAACGTTTCCTCATTGGTGGGTTGCTTGTTCAATTTTTCACTCTCAAATTGTGTGTTCTCACAATTGGCATTATCGAAATTTTGGCTTTCATTTTTTTGATTATTCTTCCTTTCATGATTGTCCGCACGGAAATCAGTTCCACTTTCGATTCTTTTCTTCTTTCTCGGTGCACCGAGACTACTACTTTTACTACTGGCACTTCTTTTTCTGTATTTATCACTCTGCTTTTTATCCCTGTCTTTATGCGCTTTTTCAGATCTGTGATCGTTCGGTTGGGCATCATCGTGCCGGCGCATTATGCTTCTGCTGGGGGAGGAGGAACCCCTTGCCCGGGCGCGCGCGTGAGCGTGCGAGACTTTCTTCGGGGAGCGTTTATTTGGCCCTTCGGGCTTTTCACTATGGTCACGTCGGTCACGTTTTTCACGTTTGTCCCGATTGTCCCGTTCGTCACGGTTGTCATGATTGTTACGCTTATCCCTCCTGTCGTGTTTGTCGCGTTCGTCGCGTTCGTCGCGTTTGTCGCGTTTGTCGCGTTCGTCGCGTTCGTCGCGTTTGTCGCGTTTGTCGCGTTCGTCGCGTTTGTCGCGTTTGTCGTGTTTGTCGCGTTCGTCACGGTTGTCACTTGTTTCACTTCCACTGCTTTCTTCACCTGACTCATCTATTCTCCCGCTGCGCCCGCCTCTCTTATCTCGATCCTTCCTGCTGCTCACACGTTTTCGATCTTCATCCTTACGTATGGCAGCAACACTTTTAGTTTTCTCTCGTTCCTTCCCCTTGCCAACGGGTTTCTTTTTCATTCGGTCGGATCGACGCCGTGGTGAGGCATCGCTTGAGTCACGTGAACTGCTAGAATTGACCGAATCGGATGCATCGCTTGATGAGTTAAACGCATCCGAACTTTTCCTTCTATCTTTCGATTTTCTTCTTTTGTTGGTTCTATGCATTCTTATTCTCTGATAAGAAGACTCCTCAGAACTGTTCTTCCTTTTTTTCTTTCCATCTCGCCGTTCCTTTTTAAGAGGCTTCCCACGCTTTGCGTTATGTATGGAGCTGTCGTCACTGGAAGCCACCGAAGATTCAGACGATTCGAAGTTTCCCGAATGGTCTGATTCTTCTGAAGGTGAACTAGAGTCTGCATCGGAATAATCGTCACTGCTGTTTGCGTCACTGTTTGTTGCGTCACTGCTGTTTGAGTCACTACTAGTTGCGTCACGGCTGGTTGCGTCGCTACTAGTTGCGACGCTTCTTGAGGGGCTCCCACCCTCGTCGTCCTCTTCATCACTCTCTTCGCTACTTCCTCCCTGGTATGTATCATCACTGTCGTCAGAAAGTTCCCTTTTTTCCCTCCTAGATTTGTGCTTTTTGCCGTGTCTCTTTTCTTTTCTCTTTTTCTTTTCCTTTTTCTTTTCCTTCACTTTTTTGGTATCTCTTTTGGGTTGCCTTCCCAGACCCTTGCTTATGTTATTTTCTTCTCGACCTTTTTCCCCATTTTTCGGTCCATAGGATGCACCCCCCTTGGCGTCATCCCTCCCTGGTAGCATCCCCCGATCGCGACTATTTTCTCTTCGAATTCGTAGGGCCCTCTGAAAATCCTCTAGTTGCTTTTTTTTCCTATCATTAAGCATGTGGGTATTTTCCTCACACGTATTATCCCTATTAGAATGCATACCGACTGTTCTCTCTTTCCTTTTTTTATCATCGTAATATTCTTCATATAACTGATTCCTATACTGATCGACTAAATCTTGGATGCTTTGTTTCCCCTCCTCTCGCAGTTTTTCTTCATATAGTAAAACCTTTAACTCTATTTTTCTTTTTTCTGAGTGTTCAATAATTGAATAATCACAGGTATGCCTTTTGTCCACTATGCTATTCATCTTTAATTCGTTCCTAAATTTCTCGTAATCTCTGACTGTGTTTCTGGCGTTTCGGATATGCGCAATGTTTGTCTGAATGTACCCATTGGTCCCTGACCCCCTTGGGGTCTTCAGTCCGATACCGTTGTACATTTCGTTCTCGCTGATGCGTTGGTCTGGGGCTACAGTTGCAAGGAGTGTTCGCCTTTGGGATTTTCCACTAGTACAAGTGAGCCAGACACCCTTCCTGTGCACATATGTAGATTTAGATCCGGCTTATGCACCGAACGGTCGCCTTATTCACGTGCGTATTAATATTCGTTCGTCTGGCTTATCCTCCTTTTAATGCTGAACGGGAAGGCCTAGCAAGTTGCTGGCATTCTGTCCCTACGTGAGAACAACCGACTGGTTAACTTCTAGCGCAGGGCGACGGGAAAATTAAGCCACTGGCGGTTATTTACCTATGTATGTGAGTTAGCGGTATACTTGAACTTACACGTTTGCATAAACGAGTGCTGCGCGTTTGGCGCCTATGCAAATGTGAGAAGATCGCGTGAGTTTTATTATATTCTCGCGCGAACTCCTCTCAGCTGCTAAGTCCTTTTTTTCTTTTTTTCCCAGATTATACTAATTTAATGCCATAATTTTTTCATCATTATTCCAACAATTTTTTCCTCATTTGGGAAGGAAAAAAAAAAAAAATAAATTTCGTTCAAATTATGCACGTGAACATGGGCAAAAGGTAAAGTGAAGGCGCAAATTTCAGCGCCGCCATATTGCGAAATGCAAAAGGGGTAAAAAAGAGGAAAGGCCACATAATAATAAATTCCCCGTTATTTTTACTTCTCATTGGGGCCACGAACTTTGTGTTGCTGTATAGCCAACTTGATTTTTGAAAAAAAAAAAAAAACAAACTGAGTGATGAGCAAATCTGCGACATCTACACTGCTCAGTGTACACATGAATGTATTTGCAAAAAAAAAAAACGATGACTGGGTAGCTCTTCCCATCCAGTTAATGTCATTAATATGTGCCGCACAGCCGATCTGCAAGTCTGTACTGAAGGTTATATTTTTCCCAGGGGAACGGTGAAAGGGGTAGCAGAAAAAAGTAGCGTCGTACGCCTTATTGTAGGTCCCTTTTTTGCGAAAAATATTTACGAAACGTCTCCTTTTCTTAGAAGCCATTTGAACGTAGCCACAAATGTGCACCAATAGGGGAGCGACTAATTGTGTGTCTCCAAAGAGATCATTCTGAGGTTCCCTTTTTAACGTGCCACGATCCGCAGCAGTAGGAAACTGCTTACCTCCTGCTCCACATATGGTGCCCCTTCTTCCTGTTGCGAGAGGTTTCTTTTCCGCGTTCGCAAAAAGGAAGAAAGGCGCAATTCTCCCCAAGTGGCTCAACAACTATCATAGTCAGATAAGCTATGTGGACACCCCTGCGAAAAGACCATCACTAGTAGTTACTGAAAGATGCGTAAAAAATGTGTTGAATGGATTTCCATGGCTATACTCAAAAGACGTAAAAAACGCAGATGAATTAACCCTGTACAGTCCATGCATAGTTAATATAAAAAATGAATATGACGAACAGTTGGGGGTAGGAATATACAATAAAAACTCTGTAATCGCATCGAGGGTGTTAAGTACTAATGTAAATGACTGCTTAAATGAAGAATTTTTTACGTCTCGAATTGAAAAGGCATATAAAAAAAGGCTGGAGTTATTTCCCAACGATAATTTCTTTCGTGTTGTTAATGCAGAAAGTGATTTTCTACCTGGAGTTATTATTGACAAATATGACAAACTATTATGTGTACAAATAAATGCCAGTGGAATGGACATCGTTTTGCATTATATCCTGAAAAGCATAGAGCAGGTATTGAACCCAGAAATCATAATCCTAAAAAATGATAATAAAATAAGGAAGCTAGAAAAACTGCCCCTAAAAAAAGAGGTGTATAAAGGTATATACAATGCACCGATCGAAGTGAGAGAAAATGGATTAACCTTCTTTGTGGATGTTTTAAAAGGTCAAAAGACGGGATGGTATTATGACCAACGATTTAATCGTGCAATGCTTATTGGCTACTGTAAGAATAGGAGGGTACTTGATTTATTTTCTTATGTTGGTTCCTTTGGAATTACGTTAGCTTACTATGGCGCGAAGGAAGTGACTTGCGTTGATTCGTCCTACGGTGCTATTCAGTATGGGATTAAAGCGGCGCATTACAACGGTGTTATGTATAAGACCAATTTTGTGCATTCCTGTGTTAAGAAATTTCTTAACGTTTGTCTGCACGCTCAGGTGGGGTTTTCCTCCGGCCCCATTGACGGGGCAGAAGTACAATGCAGAGACCACCTTCTTGAACGGAGGGAATCGGGATATCCGAAATTGTCATGCCAAAAAAACAGCGCATACAGTTCCCCTATTTCTAGCCAGTTGGATCACCCCCCCAATGGGGATATCACTAACCTGAGCAGTTCAGAGAATCACATCCACGCCAGCGTACCCCCCTCTGCGCAAGGCGGGGAGAAGCTCCTTTCGGATGTTGAAAATATATTCATATATGGAAAGAGCAAAGTCAACACGACGGACATAGAGGACGTAGAAAATTTACTGATTAAAACTAATAGGGATGAATTTTTTAGAAAAAAATACGACGTCATATTGGTTGACCCCCCAGCCCTAGCACGTAACAATTATTTACTGCCTGCTGCCTTAAAAATTTACCAGAAACTTTTGTACATATCGTTTCGTATTGTGCAGAAGCCTGGGTACGTGTTTGTCTCCAGTTGTAACAAACTAGTTGGGTATGAGGAGCTGCTCGTGTGCATACGGAGGTCTCTACATTGGTCCAAGTGCGAAGGCACCATAATAGGTGAGGGCCGCATTAGCGCGGATCACCCCGTGCACGTGTCGCTGCCCGAGACGAGGTACCTAACGTCAGTCCTCCTGATGGTTAGCTAGTTCTCGGGGCGCAGCTTGAACGAAAATAAAAAGTCTCGGAGTTTCCCCGAACAGTTGTCCTTCTCCTGCCAGTGCAACAATTTTTTGGTATTTTGATAAAAAGACTTTTAAGAAATGTTTGCGCCATTTTTGTGGATCTCACCGAGTCGAATTTGTGGACGTTCGTTTAAATGAAAAGTTAAATCCGGTGCAATAATTTTTCCAAAAAATGTGTCCGGTCATTTTTCCTCAAAATGTCGCGAAAGCTGCATGCTCCGCTTCTCGTTGTGCAAAATTTGCAACGTTTGGCTTATTTGAAATTTTCAGTGAAAGAGGAAAACCCCGGGGAGATGCCCACAAAGAGGAGTTTTTCCCCATGAGCCCCTACCATTTATGTGAGCATAATAATGCAGGAAGGCAAAAAAAGATAACGGTGAACAGCAGCGGGGGGGAGAGGAGCTGCAACTGTGTGTTAGCAAATAACGTTATATTCGAATTATTTTTGCCACCTCATTTTGTTTCTTCACGTATTCCATAACATTTTCCTTCATTTTTATTTTCGCACTTAATCAAATGTGACAAAATAAAAGAGGAGCCGCAATACCCACAGAAACGGAAAAATTTAGTGGACAAAAATGTGTTGGCCCTCTTAACACATTTCGCATTAGCACATGGGAACTTATTTGTGAAGAAGCACTTCCGTGTGTGACAAATACTCTTTAAAGTGTAACTCTGTTGGGTAACATCCGCCAAACCGCGAGGGGGAAAAAAAAAGATTAGCATTTCGTTTGTCGTGTTAGCCCCAAAATGACAACACACATGTGACTTAAAAATAATGTTGCATTCGTACGTTAGAGATATGCCCCCTCCGTTCCTTTTTGGGTAAAATGCGGAAAATGTTTTATTTCAATTTTGCATGTGTTGACCTGTACAGGTCGTCAAAAAATATTATCAGCATGCGTCGATTTAATAGGCTGAATTGTAATTAAACAAAGTGAGAAAGCCCTGGGGAGGGGGAAAATATATATATCACCATGTGTGAGCAGCAAAATCGTGCCGAGGGTGGTAAATAGGAAATTACCACATGAGGTTTATGCACATTAATATGTATGTTTGTATGAATGGATGTTCTTCGATGAGGCAAGTCCGAGACACTTGGGGTGTGTATTCACAATTGTTCGTTTTTTTTTTTTCTGTATTTTTTTTTCTCTGCATTTTTTTTTCTTTGTATTTTTTTTCTCTGTATGTTTTTTTTTTTTTTTTTATTGCTCCAGTGTTTGTAAGGCGGTATTTTCTAATGCGAAAGTGTGTAAACGCGCAAAGCATGAGGATGTAAATGCTAAAGTGTAAATAGGTTAACAAATCCTTGGACGCTTTTGCATTAACCTTCTCAGTAAATAGGAGGGGCAGGTTTTGTTTTTTCTTAGCTCGTTGCGAATTTGTACTTCATTTTTTTTTTTTTTTGCTATTATTTTATTTGTCCCTTTATTTTTTTCTTACCCATTCGTTTGTTTTTTTTGTTTCTTTCTGTTTCTTTTTGCGACTTTGTGTTTCTTTTTGCGACTTTGTGTTTCTTTTTGCGACTTTGTGTTTCCTTTTGCATCTTTTTGTTTCCTTTTGTTTACTTCCTTTTTCGAGTTATGAGTACTGGCTGGAACTTCCAACCCAACGGAAAATACATCCAGGGGAAAAGAAGGGAGGAGCTGAATTACATTAACATTTTTGACAAAGGAGGAATCCCCAACTTGAGGAAAAAAAATGGACAGTTCAGTGATGGGCTGAATTGCGGCCCCGCTGGGCGCAAGGCGTTGATTCGTTGGATAGAATGTAAAGGCGAAATGATTAGACATGAAAAAAAGAGACACAATAAATAGAAACAAAATTAAGAAGTGAAATAAAATACGACTCGTGGACGGGCGAAAAAACGAATAGACAAAAAAAAAAATGTCAAAGGCATTGGAAAGGCTCCCATGTCAGTGCCGAGGCTGAGGCAAAATAGCAACGCAGTTCGACTGCCACGTATTGCACATGGAATATCTGCACACACGCTAATTTATTACCCTTCCTTTTCACGTATAGATAATTATCAACTCAAAAATGAAGACGAGAACAGCTACCCCGCTTTGAGCGCATGCAAGGTGTGGCAAAGGAGGCAGTCCTTCCAGGATAGGACTCTATCCGGTTTAGTAGATTTCCTCAAGTTTCTGAGCATCCCCAAACATCTGACGTACAGAACGGTGTTCGACAATTATCTATCCCCTAAGTTTCTAAACAGGCTTAGTTCGACGGAGGTTTCGCAGAAGGGGTAACGCACCGCGGAGGGGAGAAAAAAAACGGCGCAAAAAGGGAGAAAAAAAACGGCGCAAAAAAGGGAGAAAAAAAGAGCGAATCCAAATTGGCCACCACACCATGCCAATTCTAACATCTGCTTCGCATAAATGCGTAGGTGCAAGTGTGTACGTCCTTGAGTGCATACATCATCACTCACTCACCCGTGTGTAACCCCCCTCCCCCAACACAGGCTGACCAAACTGGCGAAGAAAATGATGCCCATGTTCCAAGTGCGCGAAATGCAACCACTCTTCTCTATTCTTCTGGACAAAATAGACGTCATACCTATAGGGATTCTCAAAACGCTGGTGGAGGAAACCCCGTCAGCGCAGTATTTTTACGAAATAACCTCCACAAAGGTGAAGAGAAAGATATGGGTTCTATGCCCCCAGAAATTCTACCAAGAAGTTGAACCTATCATAGACGAAATTATTTTAAGAATTAAAATAAAAAGCAGACACGATGACACAGTAGTTGCATTGATTAACCAAATTGTCGAGTTGATAGGAAATCAAAAGGAAAAAAACTTTTTGTATAATTTGTGTGTGCACATTGTGAGGTTAAAATGGGTTCAGGTCATTATAAGTGAAAGAGAAAGTTTTTCCCCAGATTGTGGCGGAGTAAGTAACGGTACTTCTCCCCCCGGTGGGGGTAAAGAATCTAGAAGTGATGCTGAAGATAGAAATGTAGAATCTAAAGCACATTCTACTCGTGTTCCATGTGAAAGAAACGAATTTGTAGAGGACACACATTTAAAAAGTGAGTACAAAGAAAATTGGGATAATTTTTGTTACGTAAATTTAGATCCCATTTCACACCCTTACTTGGCTGATAACCATTTTGGAGACAGGCTGAAAAAACTGCACTCTTGTTTTGACAAAATTATGCATAAAGAGCAAAATGTAAAAGGGGAAGAGGTAAATAATTCCGATGGGACCAAGCCGTATGTTATATCTCTCAGTGGGTATAGGCACAATAGCACCTCTTTTCACTATTTGAAGAAGAGGAAGTTGGTGCAGGTACGAGACTGTGAAGATAATAATCCCAAAGGGGGGGGGATGATCCCTTGGAAGAACTGCGCGAAGGATTCAAGGAGCTTTTTCAGAAACACCGTGGAGCCCGGCATCGACTTTTGTGGCGAATATAAAAACGATATGAAGAGGAGCTTGTCGGTAGGCCAAGAAGGGAAAGACGCGAAAAGAATAAAAATCAACATACATAGTTTTAAAAAAGATAAGTTTTTTCCAAATGGGTCTAACCTAAGTAGTGGAAAAAGGTGCAGCGAGGCGGGAGATACTACCACAGTTGGTGAGTTTAAGGGGGAGGACGAGGATGGTATTATGCCCAGAAGTAGCGTCAATAAGGACAGCACTAGGGGGAACACCCATCTCATCACAAACAACAGTCGTAGTAGCCATAGTAGTAGGAGCAGTAACGATAGAGAAGAAGGAGATGCGATGGAAAGCAAAAAGAAAGAGCAGAAAAAAAATAAAAATGCAAATGCAAATAAAATAAAGTACAAAGCGAATTGCACTGAAAATTGTCCCAAAAAAACTCTTCTACCTTTCGATGGAATATTTTATAGCCATCTAAGACTCCTTTTATGTCTGCAGTATAGAGAAAAATATAACATAAAAGATGAAGAGATGATGAAAGTAGATCGATATTTTCCTGTGATTGAATTTATTAACCATGTCATTAGAGATGGCATAGTAAATTTTTCGGATCAAGTTAAGACACAAGAAGTAGTTAAAAGGATTAAAAATAGCATGAACATAAAAAACGTGGAAGATTTATGTGAGTACTCCTTCCTATTTAGCAACGTCTTATTAAAATTTTGCATCATTAAAGGCATTTGTTTTTGTTTCTATCGAAATAACTTGGAGGTGGTGCCCTATAAAAATTGCATGTTTTTTTGGACCTCCCTTTTTTACTTTGGAGTTTACAACAATTTTTTTTCTTTAATTAAGTATGCGCTGGATAAGGTGGAGTACAAGGACAGAAAAAGGAGGTCCAGCCAGTATTTTCACTTCAAAGAGAGGTTGCTGGGGGAAGGCATTCAATCCTGTGGGGATTTCACTGGGGATATCTTCAGGGTGGGGGATGTCGAAAGTGACTCTTGGGGTTCTGGGGATGAGAAAAGGGAGGGCCTATCGGAGGGAGAGTCGGGGGGATCAGATGAAGTATCAGCTGAATCTTCGGAGGGGGCATTGCACGAAGAAGGAAAAGAAGCGGATTTAACCGGGGAGGACTACAGAGAATGTGAAGGAAGCAGGACAAGTGAATATTACGAAGAGGTTGACGAGGATGGAAGTAGTGAGGGGGGCGACACGGTTGGCAGTAGTGAGGAGACTGGAAGTAGCAATGTGAGTGAAGGGGTAAGAAGGACCGAACGGCGTGAAGAGCTCGAGGGGATAGCGCCCAGTGAGGAGAAAGACGAAGCAGCGCCCAGTGAGGAGATAGACGGAACAGTGCTCAGCGAAGAGGTTGACCACACCGAGCACAGTTCACCGACAGGAGGGCCAAGCCCGGATTACCCACACGAGCACGGAATTTCCCGTGAGAGGTACAATAGCAGCGTTGAATATGGGGAGCAGTCCACCACAAACGGAAAAGAGCGTTACGACGACGTGTGTGAATACCAAGGCCATCTGGAGCGGTACGACGAAAGTGAAGTGCGCGATGGGGAATCGAGCGAGGAGAGGAAGCGGAGGGAGCAAGAGCGGGCGTACGCCAGGTATAGGGAGTACGAATATGGCGAGGGGGGAGAGCTCGAAGAGTATGGAGCAGATGGGGGAGATGGTGAAGACGGTGAAGACGACGAAAGCGACGGGCATGGAGAAGACGACGAAAGCGACGGGCATGGAGAAGACGACGAAAGCGACGGGCATGGTGAGGACGACGAAAGCGGCGGAGATGGCCAGGACGACGAAAGCGACGAATATAGTGAAGACGACGAAAGTGACGAATATGGTGCAGATGACGAAGATTCCCTCGGAGACGGCGAGGAGGAGACTTACATCCGCCGCTACACGCGCTACCCCCACGGAGGGCGCAAGGGAAAAGCGCGAGTGCGCCAGTTCAAGACCTGTAGTGACAACACATACCTCGCGCACCACAGAGAAAGAAGCGAGAAGGACAATTTCAAATTTTATTTCTATAGCGTGCGGAGCACACAAGAACCGAAGGAAGAGCACACCAACAGTGTCGGACATACCATCAGTGAAATGAAAAGCAAAAAAAAGTATAAACTCTTGGTGAGTGATTGTAAAGATAGCTATTTGAAGATGCCCCTAATGAGCATTTTAAAATATATAGTCATTGAGAATAATGAACAAGGTAGCTTCCTGTCCTTTTTTGATTTTATCCAAGAAGATACAAAATTTGAGAACTTAAAATCTGTGAAGGAAAAAAACAGCATATTGCTCTTCTCAGCTTTGTTGAATATTCCCCAAGTAAATTATATGAAAATAAAAAAATTTTTTTCCATCATTCACGAATTTTTTTATATGGAAAAGAAAAATTTACGAAGTTTATCCCTCAGTAATGCACCACCGAGGGAGGGTAACTCCAATGCAGAAGTTACACACGAGATGAGAAGGGTGGAGGAGCATAAAAAATCACATACATCGAGTGAACTGTTATGCAACACCAACATGTGTAGTGACGACACTGGTAAGGTAGATAGGGTGGGCAGTAATATGTGCACCTCTTCAAACGGTGTTAGCAGCTACGCCAATTGGGGTTCAAGCAAAAGAGACACAGAAAACGAAGTGATCAGTAGCGGGTTACCCCTTCATATTAGCAATGAATATGCAACTATGTGTGAGAAAGACAGACGCGTGAACGAATGGAGTGAAGACCAAACCAGCGTGTCAGACACGGGAAGCATTAACAACTTGCCTGTGGGAGGGAGGGAAAAAAATACGTTTGAAAGTCTGAGGAAAAGGCTAGTAAGCCAAACAAATGATATGAACAGCACAATATGTGGAAATCAATTCTTAATAAATAATAACATAACGTCTATATGTGCTTACCTGAGGGAGATGGGCGATGGCGGTGGTGGTGACTGTGGCTTAGTTAACCCTCTTAGTCAAGTCGATGTGGATAATGCGACAAATCTTGCAATAGGAGCGAAAGGGAGCGAGGCGAACAGCGAGTTGAGCCAAATTCGAGATCTAATTGCCTGGCGGAGCGAACAGAAGAGAAGTACACCCCGCTCAATTAACCTCTTTTGCGAAAT
Source organism: Plasmodium cynomolgi strain B (assembly GCF_000321355.1). Lineage (NCBI taxonomy): Eukaryota > Apicomplexa > Aconoidasida > Haemosporida > Plasmodiidae > Plasmodium > Plasmodium cynomolgi. Next base: position 2,418,489 of record NC_020405.1, read on the forward strand.
TTCGAAAGAGATAGTGAGTAAGTTAAACAATTGCAGCAACGTCAGCACCATTAACAAGTGCCTGCCTTATATTTTAAAAATTTGTTCCCGAACTTTCCATTTTTTAAAAAAAAAGAAACTGATAAATATTTACATAAAATATATGTATCTATATGAGTATCTGTACCACATGGTACTGAACAGAATGCTGCACATTAGCACGATGAAGAGTCTCCCGTTTTTGCAAAATGTTATCTTAAAGGAGTTGCATTATTACTTTGAGGATTTTAAAAATAGGAAAGTGAAGAACCTGTGGAAGTTTTACCTCTACGCTCGCACACTAATTGATATAAACAAAATGAACTTAATTAACAAGCTGTTTCATAACAATGCCGTTGATTATTTTATAAAGCTGTTTTACTCTCTGTCCTTTTACAACCCGGTGTTTTCGGTTCTTTTTTTGAAGCTCATCGAGGTAGGTGCAGCGGTCTGTCAGCGTTGAACTGGAGGGGCGAACCGATCGAGGGGGAATGGAGAGCCATCCACAAATGCAAAGAGATGAGAATTCCCATCCGCGATTATGAAGCCAAATTTTACCTTAAAATTTTTCTTCGGCATTTTAGTGTACACCCCTATATGAAAAATTTTCCCCTTCACAGACACCCCTGTTCTATAGGAATATTGAAAATAAGAAAAGAGAAATTTTGCAAAACATTTGGATGTAGGGAGGAAAATGGAAAGCGCTTAAAACATTTTTGTTACTCTGTTGTTCGTCCTATTTCGTCTCATTAACAAAAAGGGAATAAGGGGAGTTTTTTTTTTTTTTTTTTTTTTTTAGGGGGACGCATGAAAGGAACTTTTCAGGCAATTCCGAAGATAATCGACAATCCACAGAGGTACAAGGAAAAAAAATAATAATAATACCCCTCTGCGTATGCGTCCGTAGAGCTTTCCTTGCGTCGATATACATCCACTTGTAACGTATGTGTACCGATAAAGCAAAATGAATATGCACATGTCTGCGTCTTTTATGTTACTCCCTCTCCCCTTTTACAACACTGCGCAGTATAAAATTTGGATCGAGGCGTACAACAAATTTTTTACCAAGTGACCCGAGAGGATTACTCCTCCTTTGAAGCGGGCGTTTCTTACCCGTTTGAAATTAACCTTTTTGGCCTTAACGCTTTCGTCTTAGTTTTTTTTCACCTTTTTTTCCTTCATTTTTTTGTTTCGTTTTTTGTTTCATTTTTTTGTCATTTTTTTGTCATTTTTTGCTTCACTTTGTTGCTTCATTTATTTGCTTCACTTTTTTGCTTCAGCTTTTTTCACGTGGGGAATGATAACACCATGTTGTGGACTTCCTTCCAACCGTGTTCGTCCCCCACGCCATGTCTCTGAAGAGCCAAGCGTTCGTTCATACCCCCCGCGCGTATAAACAAGTGTTTGTGGTGTTATATATTTTTTCCCTCATTTTTGGGCTTCACCAAAGTTGTCACGCTATCCCTGGCATCCTAACCAATTACGTCCTCAACTTTTTTACGTTTTTAATTTATATTTCCATGAAGCGAACGTTCGCATGGTCATATGGACGTTTTTTCCCCACCCGCTTTATGCGCACGAATTGGCAACCTCTGTAATTGCCTCTTACCCCAAATTGTGAAAAGAATTATTTCCTAAGCGGCGTGTGTAGGCCTTTCTTCTCACATGGAATGTCCCTGTCGAAATAAGTTAAAATAGAAATACAAGCAAACGAGCTTTGCATCAAAAAAGAATTCGCTCAAAGGAACATTCGCGCTGAGGTGTACACAGGAAAATATGCCTAGCCGCAGAATTAACATGTAGAAATTGTTTCTTTACAGTTTGCAAATTTTTTCATTTCAGCTGGGGGGGCCACAAAAGGAACGTTGACGTGTACACCAAAATGAAAAGGAAAAAAGGAAGGAAGGAAGGAAGGAAAGAAAGAAAGAAGGAAAGAAAGGAGCTGCTTTGAACATTTGCAGGAAGCGGGATGGTACACATAAAGGCGCCAAGAGCTGGGCCGGCCAAGAAATATGCCTAACGTATATTATATACATGCGTTTACGTGGGGTACAGCACATACGTATATGCATATATATGTATATACGTATGTACCTGCTCACTTCTTGCGGAAGGCGCTATTTTTGATTCTTAAAAGGATTCCAAGGCTGCAAGGGCGGACAAAATAGAGGGTACTGTAAGTATTTATATTCGCCTAACTACTCATACGTTTGGTTTCATTCGATGACGTCCTTTGG
>NC_020405.1:2420953-2459943 GCF_000321355.1 Plasmodium cynomolgi strain B
CATCCGCGTAATTATATGTATATATATTTGAAGATATATACATATATATATGTACGTATGTATGTACGTATGTATGTAAGTATGTATGTACGTATGCACAAACTGCGCTCGCGCTGCATATGCATTCTGCTTACTGTCGAAATGGCATCAGGAGCCAGAATATCGTGGATTCACGACAAGTACCAATAGTGCAGGGGGGGAGGATTTACAAAACGGACGAATAAACGGACGAATAAACGTACGTATAAACGGACGAATAAACGTACGTATAAACGGACGAATAAACGTACGTATAAACGGACGTATAAACGGACGAATAAACGGACGAATAAGCGGACGAATAAACGGACGAATAAACGGACGAATTAACGGACGCATTAATGTGTCACACAAGAAGATACATGCCTAGGCATATATGCAATACGTGTACCTCCACGCGAACGGGATTAAACTCCGAACGTTCTATCCCCCTCGGGCAATGGTGAATTAGAAGATAAGGCCTGTTCGGGGACCAAATAGTTGGAGAATTCAAAGAAGAAAAAAAAACAAAAACAAAAAACAAAAAACTGCCTTGGTAAAATTGCCAGCTCAAGGTAAGGCGATCACGCTGAACGTAGAAGCACCCGCAGAACGAGAAGCGATGTGTATCAGATATGCGTAAAAGTTTGTATGCACATGAATAAGCGCACTCGTACGAGGACACCTGCGGAGAAGATTACCTTACCTGGGCGAAAGTAATCCACGTGGGGAGCAGCTTTATATGCCTGTGCGGGAACGAAGGAACACGCTTTAAAGTAGCAAAATAGCTTACGAACCCTTGCATCGTCTTTTTTTCTGCCCCCGAAAGGATTCCCCAGCAGTAAGCTGCGCGCGTGGGGAAAAGCGGTCTTGTGCGGATATGTGAACATATTCACCAGGACATTCATCTGCACATTCATCGGCACGTCCATCGGCTCATTCATCGGCTCATTCATCGGCACATTCATCGCCATCCCGTCGCCACCCCCCATTGCACATTCATTTGGCGAAAAAATGTATAGAGGTCGCAACGCCGCCGTGAACGGTAAGAGCAAACACGAATCTGCGAAATGCCATGATGAAAAAAACGCTCAGGGAGACAAATCCATGTATGTAAACATCTCCTATCACATCAGAAAATTATTTAGTTATTGTGACGCGGATATTCTAAGGATAGAACACAATTTAATCATATATAACAGCTTAATTGACAATATAAAAAAGAATGGGAACAAAATTGTAAAAAAAGAAGTGGAAAAAATAATTAGGGAAAAGGAAAAAAATGAAAATTATTCCCTGGCCGAAATGAAGGATGAGGAATACAAGATAAGCAATTTTGATTTGAAAAAGGTGGAACTAGACTTCAAATTCATCGAATGTAGTCTATGTTTCGAGTTAATAAAATTTGTGTGCATACAAGAATGCAACCACACTTATTGCTTTCTGTGTTTTTATCGTCTCTTGTATATGCAAAAGAAAGAGAAGGATGAGGATGAGGAGAATAGCAGAGGAACCAACGCCCCTCGTGACAACACCACCAGCAGCAATAGTGCGTACGCGAATTATGTAAATAGTCGTAATCGTGTGGGGAATAGAAATAACTCTGGATACCCAGATGAGTACCGGGGGGGGAGGGGAGGCACAGGAGGAGGAGCAGCAGGGGGAGCAGCAGCTGCTGCAGCAGCAGCGGCTGGAGGAGGGTCATTTGTTGACATCACCAGACCGACAAGTGACAAACGAAGGGATGGAAAGGACGAAAAATATAACTATGAATTTGATAAGGATACAATGAAATGCCCATTTTGTAAAGAAAGAAATGGGTACATATTTTTTTGTTTAAATAATTTCTATACGTATTTTACTTATGACAATTTATTGCACACTCTGCTTGAACAGGAAGATCACGAACGGTACGTCAGTTACGAGTCATCTCAGTTTGCGGAGCTGAATGGGAGTAGCTACCACAAAAGGGAGGATCTCACAGGGAAAAGTGCACAGGGAGGAGCCACCCCCTTGACTGACTCCTCACGTAGTATGATTTCACTCAACACGGCTGCTCTATGTGCACACGAAGGGATGGAAGAAGAAGAAAAATCTATGGAGGAAATCCACGCAGTGAACCTAGGCCAACCTCCCCCAAAGGTGGAAAGCCAAAAGGGAATAAACTCATTTTCTGTTACAGAAAAAGGAATGGGTGATGGGTACCTTCCCAGTAAAGAACAAATAAACTGTATGACCAAAAATGATATCAAGAAGGTGTTCTCATCCCACTATGATGACGTTATAATTTTACGAAATATTTTAAAAAAGAATGTAGACAATAATAATGCCAATGAAGGAAATAGCAGTGCAACCAAAAAAGGTGAAAATTTGTATTTGTTTTTTTATTACGAAAAATATATTAAAAGGAAAAGAGAAAAAATAAGATACCTGTTGAACGGAGGAGTGAACACAGAAAAGAGGTATGCATTTTATGCAAAAATATTTGTCGACACAGAAAGGAAGGTGTTCTTCGAATATTTTTACATCTACAGTTTATCGACCCTATTGACAAGTTACGTCTGTCTGCTCTCTCCATGTATCGATTACTGGACACAAATCTTAAGTAAAAAGGTGGAAAAATTTAAACAAAATCATAGCATAGATAAGTACTTTGAACGTATTTACATAAAAAACGAAAGGGACATTTTGAGAAAAAAAACGACTCAATATATGACAAGTATCAACAGTATGGGTATAAATTATTTCGTATAAAGGATGAAGAGTCTGAACTATCCGATGACTATTTCCGAGCTGTTGATCTGTTTACCAAAACGTGCTTTACAAATCTGGATAATATAAATCAGATTAATTTATTGAAAAATTATTGCCACAGGAGATTAAGCGAGTTGTGTAGACACATGAATGAACATGGCAAGACTTATTGTGACATCTGTGTTGGTAATAGTGACAATATTTTCCTCTTCGAGTATAATATATTTTTTAAAAGGTTTATAAGAATGCACGTTGAAAATGGAGAGAAGATTGCGGAGAATAAATATAAAATAAGGCACATTTATTGCCACCTCTGTGGATTTTACCTGTACGATTTTGATACGTTCATGAATCACATTAACAAGTACCACTTTTTTTGCAAATTTTGCTTTAATAAGAGGCCCAGCGACAGCAAGGAAGCGCCCAAGGGCGACTTGCAGGAGGACGTCGTCTACTATGACCAGCTGCACACGCACGTAAGGGCGCCAGAGGGGAGCCATTCGCGCTTTGCGCGTGGCCAAAGTTTGTTCACGCGTCATTGTGCAGGTGTCATTGTTCACACGTCATTGTGCACACGTCATTATGTACGCGTCACTGTGCACGCGCCATTGTGCACGCGCCATTGTACTCTCTTCATCGTTTGCACGCGCACCACCTTTTGTAGGTCTACAGAAACTACGAAAATCTATTCGAGCACTACAAGAAGAAGCACCACCCCTGCTTGTACGAGCAGTGTATCTTCGTCGTCTTTGACAATAAGATCGACCTGTGCTTCCACCTAGCGGAGAAGCACGAGGAGAAGGGGAATAACAAAAGGAATAAAATAACGTTTTCCATAGCTGGGGCTTCGTACAACGAGATAAGAAGTAGTGCGCACAATGGGACAAGTAGCTACAACACGGGGGCGAGCAGCTACAACACGGGGGCGAGCAGTTACAACATAGGGGCGAGTAGCTACAACACGGGGGCGAGCAGTTACAACACAGGGGGGAGTAGTGTGCACAACCATCGCCTAGACGAAGATGATCTCACAGGAGAGAGCAAGGAACCGTTTGACGTGAACAGACACAAATGCATATACAACTTTAAGAGTTTCCATGACGCATGGTACTTTGACTATTTCATCGAGTGTAAAGTGAAAGATTTTTTAAACTATTTTGGAAGCAGCGAAAAAATATTTTTCCTATACATGGCCAAAAGAGACATGGAGATCATTTTGAGAGTATTCGAAACTCTGTCCAGTAAAAAATCGGAGTTGTATTTTACGCAGGAGGAGATAATACAGCTGAACAAGAAAATAATTGAGGAGGACTTCCCCCAGGATCGAAACAACTTCTTTCATTTCAAATTATTTTTTGATTATATAGTGGAGAAAATAGAGTACTTATCTTATAATAAGGAAGACTTGGAAAAAAATTATTTGTACCTCTTTTTTAACATCATAATTAATAGGTCCTTCATTTTGTACTATTCGTTTTTTTATCTCTTCTTGAAGTCGAGGCATGTGCGCCTGGAGAAGGTGATTGAATTTGTCAGCGTCGCGGCGACGGCTACGGCGAAGGCTACTTCTTCTGCTACTTCTACTGCTACTCCTAGCGGGGGGCGCGGTGCTAGGGGGGGTAGGAATAGCGGAACGAATGGCTGCCCCCCTAACAGCGTGAATAGCGACAAAACGAAGCACATTTACCTGTGCTCGCACGAAATGACGCAAGTGAAGAAGCGGATAGAGGCGGAAGCCAGTTGTGGCCCCATCGAACTGAGCAAATACGGCTTCTTATATTTGATCTTTTTATTTTTTAAAGTCGATAAGCATGGATTTGATAAGGTGTGCTTTCTAGTACGGAATATTTCGCACCTGTGCAGTGAGACGTACGATCGGGTAGAGAAAGCGACAAAAAAAGGGGATACTTTCTTCGGGCGGGATGCGTACAATGGAGGAGCCCCCAAGTCGAGTACGTTAAAAAGCAACCCAAGTGCTACCCATAACAGTAGTAACAACAGCAGTAGTAGCATTCTAATAGCGTTATCTTCTCACCAAAGCGAAAAAGGAAAGAAGGAAGTACGAAATGGGAATACCTTGCTAGATGCAATCAACATCAGCAGTAGTAGCAACGAATTGAACGACCTGGAAGACATTAACCAACTAATTAAAAAGACCATGAAGAAGAAAAATCCAAATAGCAACATAATAAATAATTTGTATGATAAAAAATGGGATGTGTCCAAAAAAGTGGTCCTCGATTTGCTGTATTATGTAGAACCCAACTTAAACTTGGTTTCCTTCTTTTACCTTTTTCTGAGTAACTACTTTTCAGCATACATGAAAGACCCCTGTATAAATAAATTTATTAATATCTCCAGTGAAAACAAGAAGAAAATTGTTAAGAGAATATCAAATGACGTCGATTTGGCTTCTCTCACAAGCATCTCCAAAAATTTGGGTTCCTTTGTCAACGCGAAGGCTCTGGAGGAGTGCTTGTCTACAGGCCCGGAGTACTATCGAATTAGGAAAGACATAGAAGTCATTCTACGCAAAATGCGCAGTGAGCAAGCTGACAAGGAGGACCACCAAGAGATGAACAGAAAGAAGGGAGATCATCAGTACCATCGCGATCAGCGTGATGGACACTTGAAACGAGACAAGCTATCGCAGGACGAAAAAAAACACCACGTAAGAACCATCGAGGATACCAGATTGAATGCAAACCTGTATGATGTCTCCCTTTCGCTTAGAAACCGATTCTTAAACATAATAAAAAGTACCAAGGTGAATGAGCTGTATTTTATTTATTTCTACGTAAGCAGCATAATGGCTTCTACCACCCCAAGTAGCTTACCCAAAGTGGTAGAGGAGTTCCCCACGCTAAAGGACAGATCCGAATGGGTGAATGAGCGAAGTGGTGGTGGAGGCATAATAGGGATCACTGCCAGCCATAGCAGCCAAACTAAGGCAAGTAACATGTCGAGGAATGGTACACTGAATACTGCAAGTAGCATTGGGAAAAGCGCAACAGCTGCAGGAAATAATGCTTCTATACAATCCACGTCGTACAAAAATAAGGTTGATAAGAACAAACAGCTATTTTCAAACTCGACTAGATTGAATATCGATTTGGAGTTCCCTCCGCTACCAGAGCAGAAGCAAGAAGAAATAATTCAGGCACCACCAAAGAGTAGTACATCTAAGAAAAAAAAGACAACAAAGGAAAATGCCACACCCTCGAACAGTGTCGTGGCGACAGGGAAAGCTGCAAACAGTCAGGTGCTAACCAACAGTTTGAAAAAAAAAAGAATGTGAATCGAACTCCACTGTCGAAAATAAAAACAAAAATAGTGGAGGCACTCCAGATTTTAATTTTGCCAATTATCCGCTACTAGCTGCAGTCAATGTAGACTCTAATTCAGCCAAAAAAGGGAAAAGCAAAAGCAGGGACCCTGGGGAAGGGGCGGAGAAGGACAAGAAGTCCAAGTCGAAGGAAAACACAAGTGCAGCTAAAAGTAAAAAGAGTCGTGATATTCTAAAAACGTTTAGTCCTCTCGAATTTCCGTCCCTACTTCCCTTATCCCCCGTAGATAATCAGAAAAAAAAAACCACCCAAAGCAGTAGCGACATTCCAAGTGTCAATAATGTGAGTAGTAAAGCCAAGTCGGACAAACAGAAGAAAAAAAGTGACAAGAAGAACATTGACAAGAACAATATTGACAATCAGTTCCATCACCCAACACTCTCTCTCAATAACATGTCTTACTTAAACGTCCCTGAAAGTAACGTCACCTACACCATTAAGAAGAAAAATAAGTTGAAGAGGTGCAACATGTGCACGTATGAAAATACGTCTGAACGGACGAGGTGCGAACTGTGTGAAAATCCCTTGTGAGCGGGGAAAGAACCCTGCTCCCTTTTTTACATAGTTTCTCCTTTGTAGCCCCCACACGCTTGCTTAGCAGAATCGCTAATCGTGTGATACGGACAGAGTTGCGCCCTTCGGTGAAGTGAAGAAGTTTAGGGGAAGAGGAAGAAGCCACACTTCGCCATTGAGCGAGGTTCTCACTTTTTTTTTTTTTTTTTTTTAAAATTGTTATTTTTAAGGCGGATGAGCGGAAGCAGCCCCAAGAGGTGCGAGTGTGGACAGTGCAAAAATTTTGCAAAATTTTGCAAATTTTTGCGCACTTATGGTTAGTCTATCTCTCCACAAAAAAAAAAAAAAAAAAAAAAAACGACGAGATTAATTTTGTGCACCTTTTTATATACATGCTGTGAAAGGTGAGATTAAATTTTTTACGACGACGTTTATTTCAAATGTGCATGCGTGATTTATTAGTGCCAAGCGGTGTGCACCCTTTTTTAACAAAAAAAAAAGAACAAAGAGAGATAAAGATAGAGATAGAGACAGCGATAGAGAGATATATAGATATAGAGAAAACGTGACGGGGGAGATAAAAGAGGCATGGTGATATAAACACGGGTGCAAAATGTGCACGCATTTGTTTCATGCTCCTTATATGTTGTTGCAGTTGCATTCACGCTGATGTTTCGTATGTGTTTTGTCTATGCGTATGGTTCTATGCGTCTTGCCATGTGCCGCCACATGATCGGCACTTTATTTGTTAATTCCCCCCCCACTAGTCCATGCAACGCTTTAAGAATTTATCAAAAGAAGCGCATGGTAGAGAGTTCCACCTCATTGTTTTTTAACGTCATCCAGGATGGCACCTCCTGCCGCGCTCCACACTTCTATTTTTTCATTTTTTTTTTTTTTTGCCTTGTTGTGTGCACGCGCGCGCAGCCCTATTTATGTAACGAGTTAACAAGCCGTTGTTTGCGCGCCGGCCCCGGTTGAGGCACGCTTCGGCCGCCATTCCGCAATGCTTCCCCCCTTTTGAAAGAATTAGTACCATGATTCTACTATTATTGAAAAATCGTCCACTTTTTTTTTTAAAAAGGAGTGAATGTGCTCCTCGGTTCTGTGCGGCTCCTTCTGCTTGATGATGTTCCCGAAGGCTTTGATCAGGTTCTGCGCGAAGGGGCGAGATTTCCCCGAGACGAGGAATATCGTGTTTTGCTGCGTTAGGAGCTCGTACATGCAGTCCTGCATGGCCAGCACGATGTCAGTTACGTATATTTTTTTCTTCTTCTCGTTTAGCTGTTGTTTTACGTGTTCGTAGTGGATGTGGGGGTGACCCCTGCAGCGATCGCCATCGTCGGGGTCATCCTCACGGTGATCGCCAGTGCCACCGCTAATGCCACCCCTCATACCACCGCTAATATCACTACGCTCGCAACTCTGTTCCTCCTCCGCGTTGAGGAAAGAAAAATTGTCGTTGGGGTCCCTCGAGAAGGCCACAAAAATGTAGTTGAAATAGGTAACCCCTCGGAGAAAGTCTTCGAAGTAAAAGTCGTGCAACCTGTTGCGAAGTCCAAGGAAGAGAAAATCTTTTAGAAGGGGAGAAGCGAGTCCATCCTGCTCCTTTTGGCTTCCTCCCCTATGTGTAGAGCTCTGCTTCCTGTGCATATCGTGGCGATATCTGATAACCCCCAGGAAGCTGCTAAACGACGATCCGGTAGAAATATAAACAATTCGGTAGCCTAAGTTGAGGATATTTTTATTAAACCACAAAAGGCTATCCTGAATTTGAGCATAAATAAAAGATCCTTCTTTGGAGTTAACTAAATAATCTGAACAGAGACCCACCAACTTTTTATTTTTATTTATTTCAACTTGGTAGAGACTAACCAGTAACTCGATTATGTTGTTCCTCCGGTTGATTAATTTGTTCCTCATGAATTTTACAAATTTTAATGTACGCCTTGTCCACATTTCCTCTGTGTACTGAGCCAAAATATTTCCTGCTCCTCCTTTCCCTTTTGTGTAAAAATGGATCTTTAAAAAACATAGCAGGGACAAAAAAAAGGGGGATACAGTATGTAGGTATAACTGGTAGGGATTAAATTTTATTTTTACATACTTGTAGTATTCCATTGGGTTCATTATCGAATATGATCTCTGTTGAATGCTCGGAAGAGTGTTCACGAGAAAGGTCACATCGACTTGTATGTAACTGTAAAAATCGCAGAAGATGTCGTAGTAGGATCTTTTGTCCTGATAGATGTAGGAAAAATAATCTGCAATTTGGTTTGTGTCTGCCAACTGTAGAAATTTATTCCTGTGCATTTCGCTCGTCGTTCTTTTACTTAGATAGGTGAAAAAAAAGGGGGCAACCATTTTGCTTAAATCTAGGAAGTACATAAACAGGTGCAGTATTTTTATCCTTTTGTTAACCGGAACGCTATCTGTGATGCTTTTTTTACCCTCCGGGTAGTTCTGCTGAACAATGACATACTCATCATAATTAATTTTTAATATCTTCAATACCTCTTTCGTTTTCTCCTCGTTTAGAAATGGGTGCACATTTAACAAGCTGCTCACGTTAAACGACAGAGAGGGTGGTGCCACCAGGTCGATGCACCTAACATCTTGGAAGTAGGATATATCTGTGCACCTCTTATTTTTTAAAATTTCAAATTTGGAAAGTTTTAATACTGTACAAAAGTGCTCATCCGGTTGGAAGTGCCCAATTTGGGGAGTGCTACTACATGCAGGATGCGCGTCTTCCACGTCTTTTTCCTCCCTTTCGGGGGAATCCCTCTCGATTTGTTGTTCCCCCTTGGGGTGAATATCCTTTATGTATTCTTCCTCACTAGTAGGGTTATAATGGCTCCCCCCCCCATTGGTGTGATCATATTTTCCCCTTCTTTTCTCCTCCTCGTGGATATCTGCCTCACCTGCTAACTGATGTACCCACTTGATGGAGTACAACAGAGGGACGTCCTCATTTAACTCAAAGAGAGCATACCTGCTCATCAAAAATCGGTAGACATTATTTTTCCAAATGGTAAAGTTTGAAAAATGCATAGACGGGTGTTGATAATTTCCTAAATTGTAATTTATAACGTTTGCGTTGAGCGATTTTAATTTTTTTTTTAATTTCTTGGCCACTATGTTGTAGTTATCATATGCACTGTCACCCAATCCGAACAAATGAAAATAGGTACCTTCGTCAAACCTTACGTTAGCTCTATGCATAGCTAGCCAAAATTTGGACATGTTATTTGTGTAGCAGCCATACCCTGTAGTGCTAACAATGATTATGACATTTTCGTACCTGTGAAAGCTCATCAAATTGACGTCATTCAGGCAAAAAAAGTCCACGTGGAAGCTTCGATACAATTCGTACAAAACGATTCTACAGCAGTCGTACGCAGTGCCGTACTGGGACCCGTACGCTAGTAAAATTTTGGTCCTCCTGTCTGCGTCCTCCATGTTGGGCGGTTCCGAGTATGAAGAAAGGGGGTGGCAAACTCGGTGTTCTGGCGGGGTGGCAAACGCGGTGTTCTGGCGGGGTGGCACACTCGGAGTTCTGGCGGGGTGGCACACTCGGTGTGCTGGCGAGGGGAAGGACGGGCTGTTCAGCGGGAAATATTGACGCGCCTACTCAAAAGGTAGACTCTTCTTTATTTTCCCTTTTCCCCTTTCTTTCCCTGTTTCCCCTTCTTCTCACTTCTTCCCCTTTCCTTCATTCCTCGTCGCCTTTACGATGAGACCACTCCCCCCCGCGCTCTCTCAATCCTTGTCCTGCAGAAAGTGGCGGCACCTCATAGAACATGCACGGAAACAAAGCTGCTGCTCCATGTCTTGATAAAACTTTTCTAATTTTTTTTTTTTCCTCTCGTTAAAAGTTGAGTTATTTTTCGCGCTCACGTTCTGGTACTTCTGCAAGTCCTCCTCAAATCGATTGAATAAATTTTCCTTACAAATGCTGAGACAATTTGCCTGGTTCTCTGCAAAGGCTTTCAGCAAATTTAGATTTTGTTTCTCCTTGAAGTTGTCTAAATTTCCTAGCTGGGCTTCCTTCGCTTCCTTGGCCCTTTTAACGATTTCTGCGATTTCGTCAACGCTTTTGCTTCTCAGCCTATTCAATCCTGAACAGAGGGGAGGCATAAGGGGTGGATAGAGTAGACGAAGTGAGCGTGGAATGAGGAATTCACCCTATCATTAGGAATGTCAAATAATCAGTTGGGATGAAAGTAGCCACGCCGTAGAACGCTACGCATTTGGCACCTCCTAAAAGGAGAGATCACGTGCTCCAATTTGGTCATACGGGTATCCCCGCACGTACAGACTAATGAACCACAGTGGGCATTTCCATACCTGCTGTCACGTCACAGCTGGGGGAACTTATCATGATCATTAAAGTGCGAAGAGGGTAGTTCTACAAAATTGCTAGTGCGCTTAAAAAAATGATTTTTTTTTGAAGTATATAAAACAGCGTAGCCGATGTGTCTACCACAAGTCTGCGTAGAACACGTCCAGAGAGTCTCTTCCACAAACTGGAGAAAAAAACACAATGCCTATCTTAAACGAATTAGCGCCCCCATATGGATATACATGGGTAGGTTTATGATCTACGTTGGGCACGATGAGGCGAAACATTACAGGGGAAATAGGATGTCCACCCTGTTGCTACAAATAAAATTTTGCGCACTGCTCCAAAATGACTAAACTGTTCTATTGCATGTCATCATGCCAAAGGTAGCCTTTTCTACATGGAGAACAGAAGGGTGTTCTTTTTTTTTTTTTTTTTCTTTCCCAGATTATCCGCAGTAGGAAATGCACTATACATTTGAATAACCCCCTTTTTTTTTAAACAGATTCGCAAAAAAAACATTTGCAATAAAAGCGATGCGTTCGTTTACAATTATGTTAATGGGTACCAATGCGCTGCTATACCGCTGAGGCTGCGGTCAATGTTGTAAATTTTTCCCCCTTTTTTATGAACACCTTATGACTAGAGCAGGATTGCAAAAAAAAAAAAAAAAAGGGTAAGAGCGTTTCGTTCGTTCGCAGTTGCATGTATTTTTTTTCTTTTGCAAATGCAGGGGTGTCACAACGGCCTAGCTGCTGGGCCTATGTGTATCCATAAAGCGCCGGCTCTTATAGCGGGCTGTTTACTCGCTATTGGTTATAAGAGTGGCTGTTTGCCGTAAATACATGGAGTTATTTATTTATTTATTTTATTTTATTTTTTTTTTTCTACGATTTTACGTTCTTCCTCTTTTCCTTCCTTCCCCTATAAATGATTTTTTCCAAGTGACAGTTTTTCATCGTTCCGAAAAAAACGCTTGGCAGAAGAAATTAATGAATATATATTTTTTTTTTGGTAAAGCGAGGCCTCCACTTCCGTTTCCTTTTAGTAACATAAAAATCGCGAAGTACATATATCTGTGATGAATTCATGCCTGAAGGCTGCCTTACTATACGCACGGAAAAAGGCACAGGCTGAGGCGAAGGCGAAGGAACAAAACCGGAAGTTCTGTTCATCGCAACATGACATTTGTGCATCCCCTAGGGGGCTATTTACTGCCGCACGTAAGGGCGTGACCGATTAATGAGTTCGATGGGGCTGCATCGTAACTAAGGCAGCACACGCCCGCTCTCGCGTTTGGAATATCACCTCGTGGGGTCACCGCTTCGGTATACACTTGGGTGTATACACTGCTGTGAACATTCGCCTACATCGCGTGGCGCGACCCTCCCCTCCGCGGCAACACACATCCTGACGAGCAATTGCACGTAAAAAAAAAAAAAAAAGGGAATTAAAATTATATCGAAATATTTTACATAAAAATGATTAGCCATTGTGAAGGTACTTTACTGCCAAATGTGAAAATGGGCACAAAGAACAAATCGATTGGCTATATTTGTGCGAAAGTGTAATTTTTTTTTTTTTTTTTTTTTTTTCAGCCTGTGTATGTAGTGCAACTCATTTGTGTACGCGTGAATAATTATACAAACGCTTACACGTGAGCAGCATAATATACTTCCATTTGTGTGCATAATTGGGGGACCATACGTTCTGTTGCGGCACAGCAAGTCCGGAGCAGGCTCATGTTGGAAATCGCCCCTCTTAATTTCGTGTAAACAGAAGTAGTACTCCCCCCATTTTAAGACCACTTTGTTTTGTTAACCTTTTATCCAGAAATTGGCCCCTCATAAGTCACCCTTCGGCTGAGTGTTGCACCGAAAGCACATTTAGGAGACCAGTTGTGAGGCAAACCTAGGGGTCACTTCACTGCCATCAGCACTATCGCCATTAGCACTATCGGCATCACCACTATCGCCATCACCACTATCGCCATCACCACTATCGCCATCACCACTAACACCATCACCAGCACGAAGTCCAGCTTCCCCTCATTGCGCAGTGGAATCCCAGTTGAGCAGGGCCCAATTCGAGTGGACACCCCTCCCCCCCTTCTTCGGCGTAAGCGTAGAGGTGGGCGAAGATCAAAACGGAGGAATAATCATCAGACAGACAGTGCGAGATAGCACTGCCGTTGAACATTTAGGGTCGATAAAATGGTACTGACGGAACTGGGGACGCAGCTGACGTGCGCTCTGCAGAAGCTGCAGGCATCGGCCGCGGCGGACGACAGCGCTATTGAAGAGTGCCTGAAGGAAGTGATCAGAGCGTTGATCTTGGCGGACATAAATATTAGCTACCTGAAGGATATAAAAAGTAATATAAAAAAAAATATCGAAAAAAATATCGATTTGTATGGAAACAATAAAAAGAGGCTGGTGCAACAGTACGTGGTGGAGGAGCTTATTAATCTCCTGGAAGGAAAGAAAGAGTCATATGTTCCAAAGAAAGGAAGTCGTAATGTCATTTTATTTGTCGGCTTGCAAGGAAGTGAAAAAACAACCACCTGTACGAAATTTGCACATTATTATCAAAAGAAAGGATTCAAAACGGCCTTAGTATGTGCTGACACTTTTAGAGCTGGGGCTTTTGATCAACTGAAGCAAAATGCCGCAAAGGTTAAGATCCCATTTTATGGTAGCTACTCAGAAGTAGATCCTGTAAAAATTGCAAGTGATGGAGTTAATGCATTTTTAAAAGAAAAATATGATTTAATTATTGTAGATAGTTCTGGTAGACATAAACAAGAGAGTGAATTATTTGAAGAGATGAAGCAGGTCGAAAGTTCAATCAAACCAGAAGAAATTGTATTCGTCATTGACAGTCATATTGGACAAAGTTGTCATGACCAAGCCATGGCTTTTAAAAACTCAGTTACTTTAGGTAGTATAATTATTACTAAGATAGATGGACATGCTAAGGGAGGAGGGGCTCTATCAGCAGTGGCATCAACAGGATGCCCAATTACATTTATCGGGACAGGTGAACATATTAACGACTTTGAAAAGTTTGAAGCGAAGTCATTCGTTTCGAGACTTCTAGGGTTAGGAGATATCAACGGATTGGTATCTACCTTAAAAGAAGTTATTGACATTGAAAAACAGCCACAATTAATTAACAGATTATCCAAAGGGAAATTTGTACTGAGAGATATGTACGATCAATTTCAAAATGTTTTTAAAATGGGTAGCTTAAGTAAAGTTATGTCGATGATCCCAGGTTTTGGGAATAATTTAATTAGTAAAGGTACTGAGAAGGAAGGCATAGAGAAGATAAAAAAATTTATGGTTATTATGGATTCCATGACCAATGAAGAATTGGATTGTGTAAAACCGCTCAACGATAGTAGATGTTTGAGGATATGTAAAGGATCTGGTACGCGCCTGCAAGATATACGAGAGTTGTTGGAACAGTTTAAATTTTTAAAAAATATGGTCTCCAAAATGGGAAAATTGGGATTGAGAGAAAATAACCTAGGCTCATTAATGCGAAACCAGAAACAGTTCCTCAGCAAAATGAATAACATGATTGATCCAAGCATGCTGGGACAGATGGGCGGCGCAAATAACATGGTTAACATTTTGAAGGAGTTTACAAAGATGGATGATTTAGGGGGGTCTATGGCGAACATGATGAAACAAATGGGGTTTAAGAAGTGAACAAAGGAAAAAGGACGTGAGGGGTCTGTTGGACGGAAAAAACAGAATTCAGATTTTACCACTCCGACGTTTTTAAGGATGCTTTCCATGTGGTTGTATACGTTTCTCCCCTTTCGTCATATCCTGCTGGAAGGAATAACTTCCTGAAAGGGTGTTCATCCATGTGGATTTTTTTTTTTTTTTTTACTACACTTTGGGGGTGAGACATACTCGGGTGTTAGTTAACCTTTTGCAATTACTGCAAAATGGAATCTTTCTGTGCGCAGCTCATTTGGCGGAGCTATGCACGGAGGGCGAAACGAAGAAGAAAATAATTTCTCCCTCTAGACACATGTTTCAACTTTTGGCAAGTGTGCAGACGGAGAGATAAGACGTTAGGCCGAGAATTACCTGCTTTATGTCCCTTACTAATGAGTGTTTAAAAAAAAAAAAAAAAATCAGTTGAGGATAACGCTTCATCAGAGAAAAATGCCAGCAGCTGTTCGTATCCTGCGAGTTGGGGCGCAAAAGAGGACACCCGCGTCACAGCTCGCCCAACGTTTTGCAGTGCCCCTTTTTTATGTCACATTTTTGCGTCCCAAAGGTGGTGAAGAAGCGTGCCAGCAGTGGCAGCTGTGCCATTGTGTCATTGTGCCACAATGCCGGCGTAGGTGCGCACATTGCGCACATTGTGCACATAATATTTATACGCATTATATAAATGTAATTTTTTTTGTTTTTAATTTGTCACCACCGAAATAGCTAGCGCGGGTGTTTCTGCCTCCCATGATGATCTTTGTTCTCCTCTTTGTAAAACTTTTAAAATCATTTAAATTAAAGTAAAAAGGATGCCCGCTTTTGCGCGGTGTGGCATCGGACAGATGATGATGATGAATAGCTATGTGCTGCGCTGTGCTATCTGTATGATGACTGCACGTTTGCGGAGTCCTGCCCATACGAGGTGTACCCCTCGGATGCAATTTCCCATTTCCTGCCGTAAAAAAGGCGAAGCTACAGAGAAGGCCAACTTGATTGAAAGACCCCTCCAATATTCTAACAATTGTTGCAATTTTTATCATTTAATTAAAAAAAAAAAGGGGGGGGGAGAGGGAAAGGGGAGTTCATCGATTGGGGTGTATTTAATTCCACAGCGGTAAGTCGCATGGTGATTTATTAAAAATTTGAACACCATGCATAGGGGAAGGGAATATAAATTAGCAATACACGATCAATAAACCACTAATATAAGGGGATTAAATGACACTGAAATGCACCATCACAAGGGAGGAGGGTGTGTGTGTGTGAACTTCGCAAGCAACAATAAAACGTGGCAAAAAAAAAAAAAAAAAAAGAACGCAAATTTGTGTGAACCAATTTCACACAAGGATATTTAAAATAAAAATGAATCATAAATACGGGGATGAAAAAAAAAAAAATTTTTAAATGCACAAAAAATAAAATTACAAATAAATTGGAATAGTCAAAAAAAAAAAAAAAAAGGGAGGCATATAAATATGAGGGGATTTTAAAAGGGGATAAATTTGGAAAGCAGACAGAGCGCGTCTGTCCAGGGTATCGCATTAAACAAAAAAGTATAGAATGGCGGAAATCAAAATTCGGTTACATTAAAATAAAGAAGGGTTCATTTGGGGTGGCCCTCCGGCATAAACATAGCACATAAATTGGGTACTCGTACGCAGGCAAGCACACAACATATTCACTTTTTTGTGAGAAAATATGTTCCTCGCAAGAACCCCACAAAACGGAGTTTCCAAATGAGGGGGAAAGGTGAATGCACGAGGAATGTTTCCACCAATACATAGATCACCATAACAATAAAAAAAAAAAAAAAAGGCTAGCTAATTTGTTATTTTTTTTAAGAAGAAGGTGTATTTCTTTTTCATATTAGCAAACGAGTCCTTTTCCTTTTCGAAGGACTTGTCTTTTATTTGGTTTTCTTTAAATTCGTTGTCCTGTACAGTGCTCCTTTTTTTGTCCAGTCGTAATTTCCTGCGAGGGGGGGGATGGGAGAGGCACTCATTAGTCATACTCGAAAGGAAATAAAAATTCCTCGTGATGGCTAGTCAATTAGACATGCGGTCATAAAAAATGAGCAGAAAAATTGGGCGGCAAAATGTACAAAAAAATGCATGACGCTGTGGGAGAACATCCCTCTCCTCCATTGCATTACCTTATGTACGAGGCGGAGTTAAAAATTTTGAATTCACAACTCGTGAGGGTTCCCCGTATCCATCGGTGGTTCAAAATGTCCGAGCACTGCAAAGGAGGGGGGAAGAAAAAATGTGGCAATAAAATGCAGTAAATGAGTTGGCAATAAAAACAACCGTGTCATATGGACTCAAAAACGAATTAAGCGAATTGGAAGCGTTCATAAATTTTTTTTGACACAGCGAGGAAATCATTTGTTATCAAAAAAAAAAAAAAAAAAAGGGGCGCGTATAATCGGGCCAATAAATCCTGCCGCTGTGTATATGGTGAGTATGCTCTCTCTTTTTTTTTTTTCTCTCTCTTCTTCATTACGCTAAATCTTTTTTCCGGGTCATGCACGAGGATATTTTCGAGTAAATTTTTCAGGCCTGGTTGGATATTCAGGGATTTCTCCTTTGAAAGTCTGCACGGGGAGGGAAGTATATGGGGCAAAAAAGTTAGCATAAAAAAGAGGCGGTTACGTAAGCAAGTTAAGAAGCGAAGGAAGGGGTCGGCCTCCCCTTTTTTTTTTTTTATACATCCGCGCCAAGCGTCTGCAACTTACAGCTCTGGGATGTTGGCCTTCAGAATATTGTTGTATAATTCATTGGCGTTTTTCCCCGTAAAGGGTACTTTCCCCGTTATTATGAAAAAAATGAGGACGCCCAGGCTCCATATGTCGATCTGCACGGAGTGGAAATATGTGAGGTCATAATGAGCGGTGTATCCACTGCGCGGTGGAAGCAAAACAAAAAAAAAAAAAAAAAAAGAACTATAACGATGCGTTAAAGACACAGAACCGGTGAGTCGTTAAAAACAGGTTCGTGAGTATCGCGCCTTTTTGTTCCCAAATGGGAAACACAAGCTGAGTGGACGTACCTTTATCCCGTACTCTTTATTCTTTATAATTTCCGGCGCAAGATAAAAATCACTGCCACAGACGGAGCGACTTTTGACGACGGCTTGATTTGACGGAGTTATTTTGGCCAGCCCAAAGTCGGACAGCACAACGCTCTTTATATTGTCCTTGGTTCGAAGTAAAATATTTTCTGGCTTTATATCTCTGTGCATAATTTTTAAAGAATTAATGTACTGAATCGTTTTTGTTAATTTGATAATGATAACCCTAGCCTCGGAGTGCGTGCAACTGCCGTTAATTTTTATGTACTCGAAGAGATTCCCTCCTTCGCAGTACTCGAGGATTAGCTTCACAATGTAGTATTCTGCGGGGGGGTAAAACGGGGGGAACAATGGGGGGTACAAGCACTCACATAAGCACTCGCACAAGGGTAAACTGCGTGTGCATTTTCCCATAATGAATCTTTCTATTTTTTTTTTTTCTTCCTTTTTGCTAACTTTTCCAAATTTTTTCGTGATAGTCCAGTATTTTAACAATATAGGGATGTTTGTTATTGATCGTTTTCATTATGAATAACTCCCTTTTGAAGCAGTTGTAATGGGATGTTTTCTTCAAGGGGCAGCACATTAGCTAAGGAGGGAGAAAAAAGGGAAAGGCCATTTGTGGGAGAAATTAAGACAGAATGAAAGATTTACGATTAAAAGAGGGTCATTTTTTCAGCCGTTAGCTAATAA
The DNA here is from genome assembly GCF_000321355.1 of Plasmodium cynomolgi strain B. Lineage (NCBI taxonomy): Eukaryota > Apicomplexa > Aconoidasida > Haemosporida > Plasmodiidae > Plasmodium > Plasmodium cynomolgi. The sequence continues at coordinate 2,439,427 of NC_020405.1, forward strand.
CGTTGCACTATACAACGCTTAAACATGCGTGCGGAAGCAAACAAGCTTCTGCCTTTTTTTTGCTTCCCGTTTGGCCCTCTTTTATCCTACCTTCATGGCGCACTTCTTTTTATTTTCCCCTCTGCAACAAAACACCTTGGAGAAGTTACCGCTGCACGGAAGGAAAAGTAGAAACCGTGTATTGTATTCTTTGGGATGTTCGCGCGTGATTTACACACACTTAGAAAAAACATTCACGAAAGGAAGAACCATCAAGGGGACAACAGGGCAGTCGTACAGAAACGCAACACACAGCATGCATATGTATCGCGTGTTCTTACTCTCCAATTTTGTTAATAATTTTGTATTTTTTTATAAACTCCAAATTTGAGTCGTGCTCCTCGTTTTTCTTCTGCCTCTTATTCTCGGACGAGTCATTTTTTACGTTTTTGTCTGAACGTGACAGGTGAAATGAGGGTGCATAAAATGTGTAAATGGGGTGTAAGATAAAAAAGGAGTAAAGAAAGGGGTACGTAAACAGGGAGCCGGGTTTGACGTTGGTAGATCCCGCCACATGGGAACCACCTCTCGGCTCATGTATCTCATCTCATGCATCTTGGATCATTCATCCATGTGCTCCTCATCTTTCCGTCATTACCCGCATTGTTTTTCCTTTTACTTATTGAGGTCCCCATTTTTTATGCTTTTTCTTTCTTCTTTTAAAGGAATAAAATTTATTCATAATAAATTTGGAAAAAAAAAACTTAATTGAAAAAATACCAAAACATAATTGCTATAATTTCAATTTTCTCCATTTATAAAAACTCAACTTGGATGCAAATGGGCTCGATCTTTTTGTTTTATTTTTTTTTCCTTTTCCCTTTTAATGTTTCCCACGGGTGAGAAGGGAGAACGGAACAGGGAAAATAAAACAAAATAGAATAAAATGGAATATAGTAAAATGGAATAAAATAAAATGGAATATAGTAAAATTGAATAAAAAGAAAAAAAAAACTATTGCATGGTATCACTCAAAATGGTACACAAATTTTATCAGATTCGCTCTGTATAAACAAAACAAGGTGGTGGACTCGGTAAGGGTGTGGCACTTAAAAAAAAAGGATGCAGAGTGGGTTAAGCAGCAGATGTGCAAACGTAGCTGCGTCGGACATATTCGCTCGAGAATGGGAACGCTGCGCCAACGTTAAGCTAGCGATGCGATCCTTGTGTGCGGGGAGGAAATCGCCCAAGACGGTGCATCATCACACAGGGGAAATGCACATAAAACGGAAAAAAACAAAACGTGTGCAGGCTATTAAAATGCTCAAACCCGGGTCATTAAAATGGTGTAAAATGGGACATGTACATATGCTGCTCTCGTAATAAATGGGAACCCTGCTCGAGTACTTACTGGGCTCATAGCACATATAGGCACGCGAATGCTTGTGCGCCTTTGCATATGTACAAATATAAAAACACAGAATATATGAAAAAAAAAGGAATTTCCTAAAACCTTCCCCTCTCCCTTTTAGTTTACTTATTCGCAACTACTAAATATCACAAAGACATGTAAATCTTTTTATATGCATGGCACGAAAAAAAAAAATAAATAAATAAAGCAAAATGAATAAACGGGTCGATGTATGCACGGAGAAAAATATAGGGTCGTGTGAGCTGGTGCAAATCCTGAAGACACAAAAGAAGAACAAGAACGGTCACAATAAAACAACTGCAGGATGGGAAAAAAAGATACGCAAAAAAAAAAAAAAAAAAAAAAAATATGGGAAAGGGAATGAGAAAAGGAAAAAAAAAATATGGGAAAGGGAATGAGAAAAAAATTAAATGCATAAGGTACTACTACTCAACGAGACGAAAAGGGTGGCAAAAAAAAAAGGTTGTACGTGTGAACCCCCCCGGGACACGAATCCAGTTCACCACAGTGCAGGCAAAGGTCTGCGCGTACTGGGACCCAGTTTGGCTGGGGGGGCACGTGTACGTATAAGGGGTAAGTAAAAATGTTAGTACGTGAAGTGACGGGATGGAAAAGGGTGGTACTACGATATGCTGAGGGGGGGGAGAGGTTCATGCAGACTAGGAAAAAAATAAATGTGATGTAAGGGAAAAAATAAACGTGATGTGTGAAAAAAATAAACGTAACGTGCGAAAAAAAATTAACGAATGTGCGAAAAAAAAGAAATGCGCGGCAGCAAGAAATATGTGCAAACCGCGCAATGGCTATTTCCAGCCGCTAATCGCGTGAAAATTGCGCAGGGGGTGAGAAATTCAATGCACAAAAAAGTTTGCAAGGGCGCTCTATTTTTCCCGCGGGCGTAAAAATTATATGAGCGCATGAAGGGACAATTATGCGGAATGGGAAAAAGATGAGCGGCTTAGCTTCAGTTAGATGCTCTCCCGTGAAGCAATGACGCTTTCGCTTTAAGCGTTTAAAAAGAGTTGGGCGTTTTTCTTTTCATCGCGTTCGTACGTTATAACGTAATCGACAAAGCGCTCGTCCGCCAGCCCCACGGAACGGGCAAAAAGCGTATATACGTATAGTCGTTTATACGTACATATTTGCACATATTGTACATTTGGCGCATATTGTACATTTTACTTTTTGTTTTACTTTAGTTTTTTCTTTTACTTTTTCTTTTACTTTTACTTTTTCTTTTGCATTTGCCTTTCGCCCGCCGATTTGGCAAGTATATGGCGCGGCAAATGGATCAAACTATTTTACGTATATATGTTTGCTCCTTTTTTGGCCATATCCATATACACGTAAATTTGAAATTTCACAGTCACTGGTTTTATATCTTTGCTCTTGACTAATATTAAATTCAGATTAATTACGTAAAAAAAATTATATCTAAAAAATTATAAAAGTCGTTTTTTTTTTTTTTTTTTTTTTTTTTTTTCTTGAGATATTGTACTAATACTGTGGAGAAGCGATAGGGGGGCGGTCGTTCCGAGTTCCGCCGGGTTAGGTTAACTGGAGTATAAACCTAGTCATCCCAATGTGGGGCAAGTATAACTATAGAAGTACAAGCATAATATATACATATAGTACATTCCGCGCCATATAAATGTATATATATATATATGTATATGTATATAAAACATTATGTACGCGTGCGCGAAACTTGACGCGGTGGTTCATGGCGCGGGCGGTCACTATTATTTCATGTGCATAGCAAAAATATGTTCAGTTAGGGCACAGCTCATTTCCGCCATTTTTACCTGCACTGCGTGTGACCCGTTGGTTTAGGTTAATCTGCGTACCCCTTTGCTTATTTATGCAAACGCGCTAATTAGAAGTGAAAAAAAAAAAAAAATTCCCCACGCGAGAGTTGGCGCATAAAAAGGTAATAATTACCTGTTAGAAAAAAACGACCAGGGGGAAAAGAATTGCGCCAAAAAATTAGGTAGCGCGCGGGAGGAACAAATATGTACACGTGAGGTACTACCCTCACTAGTGGAGATATATACATGTAGTACATACTTACTTATATATATATCTGCTGCTATGTGCATGCGCGTATGTACGCGTTTATTTTTTTACATGCTTACCCCCACATGTTTATATGAACCCAATCTTGCGTACATGTGATGGTTTCCGAAATTTCCCGCTTCTTCCCCTTTTTTGCCAAGAGGAGAAGCGCCCACACAAACAAAGTAACATGCCCCTAAATGGGGTAAACATAGAAAAAGCTTCTGAGCTATGCCCCCCGTGGTGGTAGACGACGTCATCGGGGGGTAGTGAGTCTGTGGTGGTAGTGGCAACAATGCGGCTGCGGAGTACCATACTGCAGTGTGTCAATTTTTGCCTTACCTTCGTACTGGTTCTAGTGCCAAAGGGCGCAATTAGGGGATTGGCCGATATTCTACCCGGTTAGCGACTCCACGAGTGCTTGCTGCCAACATTTTTTGGAAAAGGAAAAGGGGGGGATAAGATAATTTAGCAACATTTCTGAAGCACCGTCCTTGTGCACCTCTCCGTGAAGCTTTATGCTTATATTTATCCCTCCTGGGTTACCCACGGATAGGTAGGAGTAGTACCCCACCCACACATGCAAGCAAGCACAACGGTGTATTGTGTGAGGTGAAAGCAAAAAAAAATAAGAAGCTAACCCGATGAACCAAATGATGGGGGACAACATGGAGGAGCCCTTTTTTGAAGACGTGGAAGACGAAAACGTGTATGATAATTTCAATGCAGAGATTCACGTTAACAGGGGAACGAGTGGCAGTCAAGAAAATGACGCGCTCGTTGAAGATCCTAGCAGCAGCGAGACGGAAAGTTCCACCTCCACGCAGTCCTTCAACGAGGATGACAACGATGAGGAGGACAGTGATGCCAGTGGAAGTAGTCACAAGGAGGGACAACAAAAAAGTAATAACAATCCATTACAGGAGGGAAAAAAGAAGAAGAAAGGAAAAAAAAAAAAAGCGAATCGAAAAAAGGAAAAAAAGAAAATGACATAAAATTAGCAGTTAAAATTGCACTGCAGGTATTGCTAAAAAATCAGCCCTTTCCAGTGAAGAGAGAAGATTTATTTTCGGTCATTAATATTTTTGTACCAAACTGTAACAATAATGTCAAAAAAAAAAAAGCTATTTTGAAGTTATTACAAAAGAAGGTAAAAAATATTTTGGCGTTAAATTTGCTAACGCTGAATTCGAAAACGAGGATTGAATATGCATTAACGCAATGTATTACATACAGAAAGCATAACGATTTTTTGTTGTCCAATATGGATCATCATATAAGGGGGTTCCTTATTTTCCTCATTCCATTTTTCCACGTGTTTCATAATAAAATTCCCTTGAATTATTTACTGTACGAGTTAAATAATGTTGGACATAAATTGTTAAAAACAAAAGAAGAAATGGTGAAAATTTTGAGCTCCCCAAATGTTATTTCCACCATTGCTAACCAGATTGTAATGACGAAGGAGCTGGTTGACCCTTTGGACTATTTAATATATGCCAAAAAATTGTCCTATATCGATTTCAGCAGTGACCATCAGTACGATGAGACCTCCTTAGATGGGTTTTACTGCATACCCACTGCTCGGTTTGAAAGCGAAGTTAACATGAAGCAGTATATATCAGATCTGCTGAGTGTCCCCAATAAAACGTTTCAGCTCAAGGATGTGTATGTCCTATTTGAGGAGAAGTACTTCTTGGACATTAACTACGACAATTTGTGAGGCGTTGCGGTGGTGGCGGCAGGGATCGTTGCGGTGGCGGCGGCAAGGATCGTTGCGGAAGCGGCGATGAGGAGAGAGGGGGCCTCCCCATGCAATGAAACTCAGTCGGTGTAGCAGTGACCCGAAGTCAGTAAAGGAGTGACCGTCAGTCGGTGTAGCAGTGACCGTCAGTCAGCAAAGGAGTGACCATCCGTCCGTCTAGCAGTCACCGTCAGTAAGTATAGCTGCGAACCTTTCTGCTCCTCTCCCCACGAAATGGGCCCCCGCACCATCGTAATACATAAAAAAATATATTTCCAAAAAAATATTCGCACACTTTTTTCACCCAAATGTGAAATAAAATGGAGTTAAAAAAAAAAAAAAAGGGGGAAAGGAATAAGGGAAGTGATATCAACGGCACGAAACAGACAATATAAAGTTTCATCTTATATACTAAACGGGTAAAAAATAAATCGGGTGTTTATTATTCATCCCTTATGACAAAGTTGAGCCACTTCCAAAAGGGTGTCCATCTGGCGGTCACATGTACGTACATCGTTTCTGTGCGAACAAAAATTTGCACACATGTGCTGACGCGCGAGTAATGCTGCCAAGGCGATCTTGTAACCACGCTACCGCTTCCATGTGTGAAGCGGTGAGGCAATCTCAAATCATCCTACAGGCAGAACGAAACAAATGGAGTTCTACCCTCACCCCTGCTCTGCTTTGTCCTCTTTTATAAGAAAATTTTTTAACTCATTCCACAATTTCATTCGTTCCTCGCCCTCCAAGCTGCCATCCAATTTTGCCGAATGAATTTTTTTATCACAAAAGTACCAAAGGCTATAAATTTCATTTCCATCTGAGACGGGAAAGCCGTTTTTGTCCTTTACATTTATTGGAGGTCCCATTTCAAGTAAGTTTTTTTGTTCCCTCAGGCACTCTGACTTTTGCACGTTATTTATATATTTATGGTACTGGGTTTGTATTAATATACCTGTGCAGTTTTGACAGAACATACTTGGGTGCCACTCGCTAAATTGGCTTGTTTTATATTCGATGTAGTTACTTTCGTCTATGTCATCATAGCAAATTAGACACGATAGATTTTCTGGTACCGCTTCTGCGTGCTTTTCTTCTTTTATCACCTCTGCATGGTTCAGTGCCGCGTCTTTACAAAAATCGTTTTTTTCTTCCCCGTTCATTTTTTTTTTTTTTATTATTTTAGCTAGCTGCTGTGCTAGTGGGGTGTATTCACGGGGTATGCGTGTTTACGCAGTTGGTCTGCCGTTTAATGCTCTATCTGTGGGGGCAACACCTTCACGTGAGGCTATATCTTGGACCGTCACGAATGTGCACACGTACAAATAAAAAATATCCCCCCGTATATTTGTGTTTCTCTAACCTGAGGTGCTTGTGGTATAGCCGCCCTAAGGGGATAAAATGGCACTACGGCTACAGCGGGAATGCGCAGGTTTGGGGCAATCGCGTGGGTAGCCACGGGGATGAATACGCGATTCACATTATGCCTACCGGTATAGCCATAAACCGCCACGCCAAGCATAAACGTTTCTCCACGTTCGCAGGGGCGGCGAGAGACGAGCAAGTTCGAATTGTACACATGCAAGGGGACGCATAAAATCGGTGCTACAAAGAAATGCTCAACTGTTCACGGTAGTGTGGCCAAACGGGGGGGTTGGTCCCTTCGCGTGAAATGAAGAATTGGCGTTTTGCTAAATTTGCGCAAAGGGTGTGGGCAAGCGGACGAGTGGAGGAGCAACTGTGGGGCGGCAGCTGGAGAGGCAACACGGAATAAGAAAAAAAAAAAAATTATAGCAATAATAATTGTAAAAGTGAAAAATGTAACATAATAAAATTACAGGGAAAGGAATTCCATTTAGGAGAACACCATTTAGGAGAACACCATTTAGGAAAACTCCATTCAGGGAAACCCCAATTAGGGAAACTCCAATTAGAAAACTCTCATTAGAAAAATTTTTTATGTCAAAATGGAGGTGCATTTTTTTTTTTTTTTTTCTCATGGAAAACTGTTCCCATGTCACCTCCCCCCTTCGCTTCCGTGCTCACTTCAATTTTGCTTGACAAAAATTTAAAACATGGCAACGTATATAAGTTCTCATCATCTATGTACGTATAGCTATATATAAGGTGAAGGACGAATTTACTGTCGAGTTGCGACCGTTTTGACGAATATCGCGTGAATTTCTCTTTTGCCACTCAGGGGACGCGATCTGCCATATGCCAGTATGATGGTTTGTTGTTTTGTAGATTCGGGCAGGCGTAACATTTGAGAGCAGCGAAGAACGTACCCCCGCGGGGTTGGTGCGCACGTGTATGTAATAAGTATGCATGTATATATATATATATATATGCATGTTTGTATGTATGTATTATTGGCATACCCACTGTGAAGCGCGCTCGTTTGTTTACTCCGCGTTGACTGAGGCGAAGGTGGCGTGCCCCACCCAATAAGCAGGTAGCACTTCCTGACCGCGGAGAACGATGGAGCACTGCAGTAAGCGGATTGAAGAGCTGGTGAGGGGAAAAGGTGGGGAGGTCGAACTGCTCAACGACGAAAACGACTACTTAATAAAGCAGTTACTAAAAAATGTTATCGAAATTGTGAAACTAACAAACAGACTCTCCACAAATTGTCTCTACGAGAGCAGAGTAGATGACATGTCCAACGATGAGCAGGTTAAAAAAATCCAAAGGGATTTACTAAAAACGGTGCATGACTTGTTACTATACAGCTCTAATGAAAAAACAAAAAGTTCGATTACGTGGGAGCTGAACGGTGACTACTTAACCCTAGCTAATAATTATCATATCATATCGAATACGCTGGATGAAATCTTCACCAGATCGAAGGACTGTTTTCGATTCTTTCATGTTAAAGATAAGGAGGCTTCAATGTTGGCATGTAAAAGTAGCAAACTTGAGGAGAATTTCCTCCCCGAGTTTGCTTCTTCCCCAAGGGAGTATGGACCCCACAGGGGGGCAGGCAAATCAGCAGATAGTGATTCAGAGGAGGAAAAGGATGATAATGCAGAGGGGAGAACCAACACAGATAGGAACCCTAACGATACGAAGAGTAAGGAACCCAATTTGCATGAACGAACTGGTGATGATGAAGAAAGAGTTAATACCTTTCAGCTAATTTTCCAATCGAATATCTTGCACGTGCAGAGCGAATCGGAGGAGAGTTCCACAGAGAAGGGAAATGAAAAAAAAACAAAAAAGGAAATGAACAAAAATAGTAAAAAAAGGAGGCCATCAAAGAGGAAGGTAAAGAGTGAAGAGAATCCCCAAATGATAGATAGTCTCTCCCCATTTAGGAATAGATCGAGAAAAATACAGTTTGCCTGGTTACACCTGATTAACAATTATGTTACCTTCTTCATCCCCCGTCTAACTGTGAAACATAACAGACTTGCTGAGCTGGAGAGAGGCTTTGTGGAAGGGGTCAAGTGCCTACAAAGCTACATCCAAAAAAAGAGGAAGGTTCTTCGATACAGGGAACTTTTTAAAGGCAATAATCTGAAGAATATAAGTTGTGGGGATATTCTCGAAGAAATATTTGAAGAGGATGATATGGGAGACGCAGCGGAGGGAACGATGGTAGTGGTGAAGGCACCCCACTCGTGCAGCAGTTCGGAGGACTCCTCGGAAGAGCTTACTGTCACCCCGGAATGGCTTACTTCCCCCCCGGATGAGTATTTTTTTTGGAAGATGCTAAAAAGGCTAGATAAGGACATAAACAAGTATGGTCCCCAATTTAGCAACCTGGGCCATCCGTACAATTACGAAATAAATGACATGATTAATCGGTATCACGAATGGGATGAAAGTGTATCCCCCTTCGTGAAGGTAACCCCAGAACTGCAGAAACCGGTGCAGTTAAGTGAGAAGGAGTGCAAAATTATTAGCAATGAAGGCGAACTGGTAGAAATGGTTCATACTATTAAAGAAAAGTGTTCTAAAATGTCTCTCTCCCTTGTGGTGAATTATAAGAATACCTACCGAGGTTTCACTTCCCTAATTCTAGTGGGAACAGAAGAGTGTGATTACATCATTGATACACTGCACATGTTCGAGCAGATGCATGAACTGAACGAGGTTACTACAGATCCGAATATCCTCAAAATTTTGTACAAGTCGAAAAATATCACACCAGTAATGCAGAAGGATTTCTCGATCTACTTTGTTAACATTATCGACATTTCGATTTGTTCGGATTTTCTTAGCGTGAGAAATTCCTTGCCATATCTGGTGCACAATTACTTCCACGTCAGTGTCAATTCTGCTGGTCATGGATTAAATGCTCTCACAAGACCGTTGTCTCCTGACATGGTTCATAATTTGAGGACGCCTTTCCACTATCTGTACTACCTTTTCGAGTACGTCAAAACGGATTTGTATTTCAACTACATATTTGCGCACTACCGGCGGGCGGGCCACGCGCAGGGGGGAGGCGAAGGTGAGATGGGCTCGGTGGGTGCGATGGGCGCGGTGGGCGCGGTGGACCCGATGGATGCGATGGGCTCGGTGGACCCGATGGATGCGATGGACGCGGTGGACGCGATGGACACTCTGCAAAGGATGCTCGACCAAGATGGCCCCCCCCCAAGCAACGTCTACGTACACTTCGAAAATATAAAATTCGAAGACACATCGGAAGAGGAACAAAAATATGGAGAAGAAATTATCAGGAAGGTATTCAGAGAGAGCAATAAGATGTGCCTTCTGGAGTACAAGGTAAAAGATGTGTGTGATGTGGAAAAGACAAAGGAAAAAATCAAAACGATTATAAAAACGTCCTATTATAACTCCACCAGTTGTGATAACTTAATAGAAAATATATTAGTGTGGAGAGAAAAACTAGCCAAAAGAAATGACGAATCTCCGGATAGCATAATTAATATCCACACCATAATTTCTATTATTTTAAATATGCCTACTTCAATTTCAAGCTTAAAGAATAATATCATCCCCATGTCTAATCACATGTCTGAAAATCTGGAGACCCTATTTGAGATTATTATCAAATCGAATATGAAAAAAAAAACGAATCCACAATTTTATCGAAATTTTATTCAAAATGAGAAGTCCAACATTTGTGATTGCACCAGTGAACAGGAATTGAATTCCGTGCAACGCCCCTTCCCTAGGGAGGCACAAAGAGGCGTAGGTGGAGATGATGTGGACGGGACAGACGAAACGAACGGAATCCTCATTGTCCCCCCGAGGATGCACTTTCAGAGCATTTCGGAGGGGGCCCAACGTGAGGTGCATCCTCCCGACGATGAGGAAGACGCTGCTGAGGACGGCGGCGGAGATGGCGTTGGTGATGATGTTGGCGATGGTGTTGTCAACGACGTTGGCAACGACGTTGGCGATGACCCTTGCTGTGCCCCACGTAGCAGATGCGACGGACGCGATAACGAACAGGAGGCGCGCGAAGAGGGAGGAACCCCCACAGTCAGTGCACCTGATCAGACCTTTACCCTGGAGAGAACATTCTTTGGCAACGACGAAAGTGACGAGGAGGCCAGCAAGAAACATAAAACCCTGGGCAGCAAAAATGGAAAATATGAAAACTACGCTTTGCTGTCGTCCCTACTTAGCTACGTCAAAGAGAAGAACCAGGAAATGTGTAAAACTTCTGAGCATCCTGAGAAGGAAAAAAATGTGAAGACGGAAAAAGAGGGAGCACAAATGCAGAAGCAGAGGACCATTTACAAAAGTGCGAAAAGGCAACTACCCCACGACGTTGCTAACAACAGTTCTGGCCAAAAAAAAATTAAACAAACACAACACCAGTCGTACAACCAGCAGTATAATATAAAGAACAGAAAAGGTCTGTACTCCAAAAACATTTTAAGCGAAATGAACAAAAAGTGGAATGTCTAATAGGTCCAGCAGTTCGAAGCTGAACTGGTAAGAAAAGACGGCATAGGAGAATGGGAAAAAAGAAGAAAACATAAAACATAATTTGATAAGTATAATTGGTTGCAGTGTGAAGCGGCTTCTTTAGCTTTTTTTTATCCTCACACTTACCAAGCATATTCGTTTGCCTGTTCATTCGTGTGTGTTCGAGTACATTCTTGCGTATGTTCCATTCGTGCGTCTTACCTACACCGTTGCGCGCACACTCAGGAATACTTCAGTTAATCGCCCGGGGAAACGTTCCATTGTGGTGGTTCCAAATACGCATCATTTGTTAGCATGACAAAAAAAACGTGGTTCACTCCTGCATTGGATACACTGTTGGTAGTATCCCCACGTGATGAATTCTTCCATTTGTCCTCCTAAACATGTGAACAGGAAGTTTGGAGGTGTCTGTGCAAGGTTTTTTGCTGGTAATTTTTTATTGCTTTCGCTTTGGTACTACTTTTTTTTTTTTTTTTTTTACCCGCCTCATCATAAATAAAAGAAGGGCGTATGAAAAATTCCTTTTTTTTCCTTTTATTTGAGAATAAGATTTTTTTTTTGTTTGTTTGTTTTATTTTGTTTTGTTTTGTTTTGTTGCAAAATTGTCGTCAAATGAACACAAACGAACGAAAGTCTAAAATGCGGGGCTGATATTTTTGTGTTTCAATTTGAACGCTTTTTGGAGGGGCAAATGTGGATGTGTATGCCGATCGTCGAGCTAAGTGCAGTGCAACGGAAAAAGGCAAGCACGCACTGGCGCCATAACGCATTTGTCCAACCGCCCAGAAGCGCGAGCGTGAAAGAGTATAACTGAGCAGTTGCCCTGTTTACCAGTTAACCAAATGAACAAAGGATGCATGAAAAAATCCCCCCCCCCAGTTGAAACGCAATTTACAATCGCATGTGCAGCTTAGAAAATTTACTCACCATTCGGTAGTGCGCAGTTTTGAATACGCCACGCCCCTCCACCCATTTTGCGAATTCCCCCGCATTTTAAAGCTGCAGAAATGGCCCCAATTTGGTGAAGTCTGACTTGTCTGATTTTTTCCCACCAAAAAAAGTTGGAAGGCATCACATGCAAAATACTTATTTTATTGTGTATGCCATGTTTCACCTTTTAAAAGGAGTGAAAAAAGAAGTTTTTGCAAAAACGATTTTCTCTTTATTGGTGGGAAAAAAGGAGGGGCAATGCAGATTTGCCTGCCCTGAAATCGGACTAGCTAAACTGTTCTTCTTCCCTTTTTTAAAAACAGGTCAGGTAAAAACGCAAATACACATACATTTTTAACAATTTTATATGAACAATTTTAAGAAAAAAAAAAAATGGCTAGCACTCCAACGAAAAGTGGAATAGCTGGGGAAAACGAAGCAGAAATGAGAACACTAAACATAAGTAACAACTCGAAATATGACTTAAGTAATGATGAAAGTTACAAGAAGTTGAAGGAAGAGAAGAAGAAGATGAAGAAAGATTTGTTAATTAAGGACAGTGAAATAAAGAGCTTAAGGAAATTACTTGAAGAAAGAGACAAAGACACGAAAATAAATTATATTACACTGAATGAAGCTAGGAAAATTACATATAAAGCATTACGAAAAGGATCAGCGGCACAGAAATTCATCTACCTAATAGAAAGTAACAGTATCAATTACAAATTAAAAAAGAAAGCCATCAACCAGTTGGTACTTAACGCATTCGGAGTTATGCATCACCAGAAGAATAGGTATCCTGAAATTCTCAAGTATACGGACTCCCATTTGAAATTATTTAGGCAGGAGCAATTAATTCTGTTGGCAGAAAATGAAAGGCTAACATTACAAATGAAGGAACTAAAAAAACAGCTTTTGGATAACAAAATTGACATTTTAAAAAAAAATGAAAAAAATTTAATACTGTCTATGAGAAAGGGCATGAAGGAAATACCATCCGCCGCGGGAGGAGGGGGGCCAAGCAGAACAGGCGCGGACGAGGATGAGGACAACTATGTAGAACTAGACGCAGATATTGTGGAAAAAAATTTCATAAATTTAATAAAAAATTTTAAAATCGCACAGTTAAAGTTACTATTCTATGCATTTAGAAAGTTAAGCAATAACTTATATTACAATTCTGACCCTGTGAATATTAGTGCGAGTATCAGTTCTTCGCTTAAACGGGGTGTAGACATTCTGAGCAACATGCTAAGGTATAAAAAGCGTGCCTCTACATGTGCGGCATTTTATAAATTGCAAATTCATAACGATAGCAATTTTGTTTATAACAATAAGAAGTATTCCGAACAGAGCCACATGAACCCATTTGTTAATCCAAGTTCTTTCATACAAAATGGTAAAAAAATTGGGGAGGGAATTTCCAACTATGTGTTTAAGCCCTACTATTATGACAACTTGCCTAGTGCTACATATGACATGCGTAGGAATAAATGCTCTTTGCAAAAATTAAAAAAGAATTGTATAATGAAGAACTTAGCTACGAATGAGGATAACCAATATCGCGTTAGCAATGCGGAATGCGAAACAATTTTTGATCCTTTTTCGCGTGAAAATCGGATGAATGCAGCCAGTACCTACATGAATGAGCGTAGCCATGCGGATAACACCAACGGGACTAATCCGAAAATTTACAAAAACTGCTACTTCGGTTTAGGGATAAATAAAAACCATAATGATGATTTTGAGAAGCGCACCTGCTTCAGCGATTTGGACTTTGACTACCTCTCTGAATTTAGTAACTACGACAGGGAGAAGTTCATCGACATGTTCATATCGGAGACGTCCAAGAGGTGACCCGGGGGGAGGAGAAAATGGAGTGGTACAGCATCCGAATGGGAACAAATAATCGCACATAATGCATACTCATGCGGGTGCATACCTATACACCATCTCACCCCTGTATATATACACCCTCTCTGTGTGATGTTAAAAAGGTATTAATCCATGTGCATTAATTAAATGGGGAAGGTGCAACCCTCTATGTGCGCCGCTAGTTTCGGGGCTACCCTTTTTCCTTTCCCCGCGGAATAGCGCTTTGTTAAATTTTTTAAAAAAAAGGGGAACTCCGCCATTGCGCTATTTAGGGTAGTCTCGCCCAGGGTATGGCGTTTGCGCTCTACAGGGATGCGGCTGATTCGGCTGATTCGGCTGATGCGGTTGGTGCGATTCTCTCTAGCACTGCCTATGTGCGCCCCCCATACGTTCCACAAAGGGTACTTGCCGCAGCGCAGCGCTAGTAGACATGTACGTGCATAATATGTGTCGCTTTTTTGTCCGTGCCGTATTCCTTTCGATGTAGGGAGCAGCCATCATTAGATCATTTCGGTTGGCAACTCCTTGGGTTCTTTCGTTTTGCAGCCCTTTGGTTTGCTTCGTTTTGCGGCCCTTTGGTTTGCTTCATTTTGCGGCCCTTTGGTTTGCCTCATTTTGCGGCCCTTTGGTTTGTTTCGTTTTGCAGCCCTTTGATTTGCTTCATATTGCGGCCCTTTGGTTTGCTTCATTTTGCTCATTTTTTCTTGCCAAGTTAATAAGGTGAACGGCGCCACAAATCAACCGAAAGGGGGAATCATATGTACAGACAGGAGGCCGTCTAGAAAGTCAGTCGCTTCTCCGTGTGGGCCACTCACACGAGAGACGTAGTTCCTCACATTTCCCGTTGCATTCACAATTTCTTACACAATTAAAAATTGTAATTTTTTTTTTTTTTTATTCCAATAGTTGTTCATTTGAATGAATAATTAAATTACGCTAAAATTTTTTAGTTTTATTTTTGAGACTTGTCAAAAAAAGTAAAGACAAGACGTGGTCATAAAAAAGGGGGCATTGGCACAGCTACGTGACAGGTAGGGTGCAGCAAAACAGCCTCAATAACTGGCAGAAAAGTGAGTAATAATAAATAGGGTAAAATAAATGGGAGGGGGAAAGAGATACCCATGAAAAAGTGTACGTGGTGGCTGATGCACGTGTAAAATGCTAAATTTCAAAAAAAAAAAAAAAAAAATTGTAAAAATATTGATAAATATTTGAGGGGTGAGGAAAATACATCAAATGGAGAATGTGTGTATGTTGCAAATAAACAAACGTAGGGATTAAAATTTTTATAACTAGACGTTCGCCTACAAGCACAGGTGGGGTGCGTCTGGCGTGAAGGGCACTGCGCGTGGCATACGCAGACGCACATGTTCGTGGCAGGGGGATCAAAAAACCACTCTTTTCACATGTGCGTGCATTTTAACACTTCTTAAAAATGTGCCCTCCCCCTTTGGTGCTGAATTTAAAAATGAGTGAATGGGCGGATCGGGGCCAAAAAAAAAAAAAGACGAAAAAAATGGAAAAGACGTCAAAAAAATGTGGAAAAAATGGGCGTAATAACAATATACGTTTTAATATATACGCGTGTGCATATACTTGTAAGCTCGTAGTGGGCAGCTTGCGCTTTTACCCGCTTGCGCGGAGCAGTGCCTCGTGGTTGCCCCTGCCGGGACATGCCGTTCGCGCGCTTTGGTGGTAAAGGGTGATCCATGTAAAAACAAAACAAAAAAAAATGGCAAAAATGGTAAAAATTGTATAAATGGTAAAAGTGGAAAAAAATGGAAAAAAATAAAGAATAAATATAAACAATAAAAAGTAAAAAATAAAAAAAACGCGTCCGCTGTGAACACCATGTCTGCCGCTTCACCGCTTCACCGCGCACCTCACAGTTTGTCGAGATAAAACAGCTGGTCCTTCAAATCCATGTGACTTGGCAGCTTACTGTTCTTTATACACTCGCTAAATAACTCCAGGTAGGGCTCCAGTTCGTTGATGTGCTTGGTAAACTTGGCACTTTTCAAACACAGGCGTAATGAATTGGTGTACCTCTCCCTTTTCTCTATCCCAACGGGTATTTTGGGGATGACGTTTTTTTTTAAATCCTGCAAAATTAATGACAAGGCTTCCCTTGTAAGGTCAATAAAGTTTGCCTTATATTCATCTCTGTTCTGGCTACAATAATCAGAGTAACAATCGTTCGAAAAAATGAAATTATATTCTCTTTCGTTGTTGGTCGGCTTGCTACTTCGTTGTTTGCACACGTTGTTATCGCTGTAGTCATAGTTCATAGGCTTTATTAAGTAGAAATCCTCGTTGGTTTGTTCGGGGGAATCAACGTGAAAATCTTTGTCCGTTATGATACACGTGTTGTTACTGGATCGAGAGTTGTTATTCGATCGCGTGTTGTTACTGGATCGTGAGTTGTTATTCGATCGAGTGTTGTTATTCGATCGATAGTTGTTATTTGATCGAGAGTTGATATTCGATCGAGAGTTGTTACTCGATCGCGTGTTGTGGCTTGAGCGGGTGTTGTGGTAGGTAAGCCCGCTTGGGGTGTTTTGCTGATTCGCCTGGCCGCTATGGTAAGCACTGTGATAGCCGCTATCATAACCGTTGTTGTAACTCTCATTCTGAGTGCCATGCCGGTAGTTCTGTGTGGTGCTGGAGCGGGTATTCAAGCTCTGCATATTTTGGAAATCATCGTGGCTGCTTTTCTCACCCTGCCCGTTTTGCCCCTTCTGAGCAAACTGCACAGTGTGCACACTGCTGTTGCGGGTGTTCCGCGTGTTGTGCGTGTTGTGCGTGTTGCGTGTGTTCTGTGTGCTTTGCGCGTTTTGCGCGTTGTGTGCGTTTTGCGCGTTCTGCGCGTTCTGCGTGTTGTGGGTGGCATGACTGCTTGCGCTGTTGTGGTCATTATGGTTACTACTCTCGTGGTAGGCCGCAGAGGAAATAGCAGCGGGGTCACCACCACTAACGCCCCCATTACCATCGCCATTGCCATCAGCACTACCGCCACCATTTCCATCACCATTGGCACTACCATTGGCGCCACCGTTAACACCACCATTGGCGCCACCGTTAACACCACCACTGACACCACCACCCTTGTCTTTCCTAACCAGATAACTGAACTTATCCTTTGCAGTTTTTTTCTTCTTTCTGTTATCCCCTTGGTAACTGTCTAGTGTCTCCACAAGGGTGTCCCTTTGTCGTTTCCCATTTTGGGTCTGCATCGACTGGTTCCTGTCTTCTTTGTAAGACTTCACCTCATCAGTAGTTAAGCTGTTGCTGCTGTACCTATCCGTTGCCGCATGGTAGTTACGGCTACTCCGAGTGGTCAGAGTGTAACTCGAGCTCTCCGTGTGATGAAGGGTATGTCCGTTTGGCTGGTGCCCTTTGAAAGTGTTGTTGCTTCCTGCGCTCCTGGTGATATTAGTCTTAGCTTGGGAAGCCTTGGATATGGTTAACCCCCTAAGGTTATTACTTCCTCCCTTGGGGCTTCCACCATTCCCTTTCGAGATGCTGCTATTATTCTTCACAGTATTGTAATTGCTTCCCTTAGTGACGCTACTCCCCTTTAGATTTAAATTTCCCTTGGTATTATAATGTCCCCTCATATTGTATCCTCTAGAAGTAGGTGGACTGATACTACAATTATTGCTCTCTTTGTAAAAAGAAGCATGTTCTTCGTTAGTCTCATTTTTTTCCTCCTTCTTATTTAACTCGTCCACAGATTTATTATTCCCCCTTCTTGTATTGTAACGCCTTTTTCTATCAGGTCCTTCTTCCACTCCATTCGCACTCGCACTTGCGCTAATGCTAGCATTTGTAACTCCGCTAGCATTTTCGCTATTCATGGTGGCCAAACTTCCTACATCCATGGACTCTTGTGCTTCCAGTTTTGAGTGATCAGTTCGACCTGCTTCATTATAGCTGTATGCCCTGGTTCTTCCACTGACATGGTTGCTTGGCTCATTTTTAAGTTTTGCATACACACCATTGTTTTGCGCGTGAGAGGGCTCTGCGCCCTTTCCGTTACTGCGCGTGGGGTGGTCAGCTTGACTAGTCGCTCCGTTAGCTTCCCCGTTGGGTTCCCCATTTGCGGACCCGTTCGCCAAGGGGTTAAAATTAATGACGGTTGAATTTTTACACTCAACGGCTAGCATTCTCGCTCTCTTAAATCCATGTTTCTTTACAGAAAAAACACGTAGGTGTCTTCCACTCCCTTTAACACAAGCTAGCCAACATTTCGTTCTGGCATTATACCAAACACCTTTGTTTTTCGTGTTGTCTTCATTTGCATCATACACTTCGGGTTCGTTCACATCTATTCCTTTTTCGTACATTCTATTTCTTCCTGTACTATTGGGAGGGCTCTCTACAAAAGGGGGAGAGGGGGGGAAAAAATTGAAGCAAAAAATATATACCGTGTGTGAGACGTGGGGGGAAGAAGAAGCAACTTAGAGTATGCTGAACACAATTAAAAGAAGCTCCTTTGGTGGTCATCACAGAAGACACGTCTCTATCCGTGCATGTGCGAATGGGTTGTTCTTGGGGTAACTCAACATGCGTATAAATTACCTTTCTGACTCCCAGGGGCGTCTGCGTTCTCGTCGTAATTCATCATTATCAGTGGGGGTTGTTAATATGTGATCTTATTTGTATAATTACTCATATGGGGATGGCGGCACACGGAACTGCAACCAAGTAGACACGTGCGAGGAGGCGCGGGGAGTGCATACAAGTGGGTGGGCTGTTAGGCAGGCGCGAAAATGGCGAAAATGGCGAACGTGACGAAGGTGACGAAAATGGCCAAGAGGTGGCAAAAAAAAACAACTCCAATTAGCTTCCAGCTTGAAACGCTTACAGCACCGAGGGAGAATATCCCAAATAGGGTGAAACTTGTTATGTCTGCGTGGCACTGTTGACATGCACAAGCATGTGTGCACAAAAATGCCGCGACAAAGGCACGTGTAGAACTGTGAGCCCTGCACAGGTACGTATACATGCCTATGTATATACAATCGTACATGCATACAGACGTAGGCGTAGACGTATACAAACGTTCATGCATAAACACGCACATGCATACAAACGCGCGGAACGTGCTTTTTTCCAGAGGGCCCTTTCCACAGATGACCACGTCTGAGAGTCGCCGCTTCGTGAACTTGTGTCTAGGCAGCTACTAGCATCCCCCTGTTCGGTGAACCTAATCAGTTCATAAAAAAAAAGAAAAAAGATTCGCCCAGTTGCGAAGGAACAAAAAACAAGGTGAAGTAACACAGTCAGATGTGGGGGGCAAAAAAAACACGTAAGCATTCACAAGGAGTGAAGACATAAACACATATATCTATGCATAGGTGTATATATATATATATATTTACAATGCTGCCCGTACGCAGTGCACAAATCAATAATTGGCACAGCGTACGTTCACACGTGTATGCACAAATGTACATGTAGGCACATACTTAACACGTGCATGTGTTCTTACAAACATGTGAGCAGGCCCAGTCTTCGTGTAAAAAAAAAAAAAAAAAAAAAACAGGTGATGTAACGAACAAAGTAGTTAATTTAAAAAGGGGCTATTAATAGGTGTGCCGGGGGGGAGCAGGGCCGAAAGTGGAAAAAATAAAATAGTAAAAGTGATGAAAATGGTGAAATGGGTAAAAAGGGTAAAAATAATAATAGTGTTAAAAATGGTAAGTGCTGTAAAAATGGGGAAACATTACATGAAGGTACGCGCGCAGAACGTAAAAAATATGAAATATGAAATGAAAAAAAACACTACTACTACTGCTACTACTACTAATGAGGGTAACGCGTTCGATCCAAATAACCGCAGTCGCCGCTTTCCGTTTTTTTTTTTTTTAACGCTTTAAAAAAAAGGAATGGGTAATGCTTTGGTTGCGCGTGAAAGGGTGCCACGTGAGCGTGTATATATACGCACGGGTGTACTCATGGACATTGCACGGATGCACTCGTAAAGGTTATGTACGCGTGTACGCAGCTGCGTGTGAGTGTTACGTACACATTCGTGGAGTGTAAGCGTGCGAACTGGTCGGCAGAAGGATAGGTTAGCCTACAGTAGGGGGGGGGTGAAAAAATGGGGAAAATAAGTAATAGGAAGGTGAGGGCCAGGTAGCAGCGAATTGGTGATGAAGTGACGAAGGAGTGGCGAAGGAGTGGCACCCAGGAGATAGCAAAATGATGAAATGGTACTAAGGTGGAAATAAATTAATAAAAAAATTAGTAAAAAGTGGTAATCAATTAGTGAAGAGGCGTGAATCAAAAAAAAGAAAAAAAATAATAATAGTGATAATAGTAATGATGATGATGATGCTAAAATGGAAATAGGTAGTGGCGATTATCCCAACGAACAATCGCAAACTTGCATGAAAAAATAAACAAACGAACTGTGAAAAAAAAGGTAAAATACATAAAAAGGAACGATAAAGAAAAGATGTGAAAAAAAATGAAATACATCAAAAGGAATGATAAAGAAATGATGTGAAAAAAAAAAAAAAGCAGAATGGGTGATATAATGTGATGAACAGATCATAAAAAAATAGGGGTAACACGGGGGGCG
>NC_020405.1:2462093-2463753 GCF_000321355.1 Plasmodium cynomolgi strain B
TAAAAAAATAATAAAATAAAAACAATAAAATAAAAATAATAAAATAAAAATAATAAAATAAAAATGGCTTTTTGTGTACGTTGCGGATTAATTAAGGGCGCGAGACGGTGAGCTTTTCAACCGTTTTCTTTTTCCAGTACGAACGTGGAACACAGGGTGGTTCGCAAATGAGTGTCAATAAAAGGGAAAAACACGTGGTTGAAAAATGATTGGTAAATGCCTTGTACCACTGTGGGTGCTCTAATTAGGTGCCACTGTAAATGTAATGTCATACGCGAGGTCGTACGAGAGGTCGTGCGAGAGGTCGTACGTGGTTACAATAGTACGATTGGCCCAGGCATAACACTCATGCAGATTTGTGAACAGGGGCATACACAGCATCAATCAGCACCCACCGTGAATCTTCACTTGCGCTTTCTAACTTTATGCAAAATGGAGAAAAGACACGAGGAGTAATGAACTTACAGCGCGTGCAACGAAATGGGGTGTACGCGGGTTACGCTGTGTGCAAATGAGCGCACGTATGGATTGATATAGGTAAGTAAGTATCCACATGCCCCTGCACGCAAGTGGTGAGTTATACACGGGTCGGGCTCCAAATGCCTAACCTGGGCAAGCAGCAGAGATCTTATTGTTACGTAAATAAAAATGCAATTAAAAAAAAAAATCTAAACCGAGGCGCAAAGCAGGAGTGAGGTGAAAGAGAAGCAAAAATGCAGTAAACGCGATATAAATGAGGCAAAACGAAGTGCCAATCGCTTTGTCACTCACTAACTCGATCACTAACTCGATCACTAACTCGATCACTAACACAATCACTAACACAATCACTAACACAATCACTCAGTACGAAGTTCGCGCAACGCAAACTCCTCAGCGCGAAATGCAAATTTTGGTTACTGGGAATATAGAAAAATTTACTAACTTGTGCCAAATTGAGAGGGATGAATAGTGTACCATGGGAAATTTAAATTGCTTCCTCCGCTAATCTGCAATGTGAAAATTTGTGTTTCGTGTTGGCCGACTCGCTCCTTGCTAGTTCGCGATCTGATACACTTGCTCGATTGGTTAGTAAAGCTCTTTGTCCCTTTACTGTTCTGCCAAATGGCTATTTTGCTACTTTTCTGTTTCGCAACTTATGGTGCTTCTTCCCTTCAACACTGTTCTGCTATTCCTTGCTCTTACTTTTGCAGCAATTGGCTACTATTTTTTTTCCTGCGTTTATATTTTGGCCCCCCGCGCGTAAAAACCGTGAACACAAAATAAAAACGAAACAAATAAATTTCCTTTATGAAGAAAAGCAAACAATTATAATGCTTAAAAAAAAAAAAAAAAAAAAGCATGGAAAAATTATGAATTACTAATTAATGTAATTTTATATTTATATTTATATTCACGCATACGCAAATGAACTGTTAGACATTTATTGAAAAAAAAAAAAATATATATAGTTGTACATATGTAATTATTTAAACATTTGCATTAAGTACACATTTGTGTATTTTAACACAACTTGCAAAATAACGAATGGCCGCATTACAAATTAATGCATTTACTTATCGTAATAACATTTAGGGAGGGAATTTTACAAAATTGTTGCAAGGGGGTTGTTAAACATGCATATGTAAAATGAACAGGAGTTTTTTTTTTTTTTTTTTTT
>NC_020405.1:2464673-2476716 GCF_000321355.1 Plasmodium cynomolgi strain B
TTTTTTTTTTGTTTTGTATTTATATTTTTTAATCACATTTTTTAACCACATTTTTTAACTACATTTTTGAACTACATTTATTAACTATATTTTTTAACTACATTTTTTAACTACATTTATTAAGTACATTTTTTAACTACATTTTTGAACTACATTTTTTAACTACATTTATTAAGTACATTTTTTAGTTGCATTTTTTTGCCACCTGTTTGCTCATATTTTTTTAAATTCACATCAAACATGCATGTGCGGAAAAAAGCAATTGCTTGCGACGTGCATATTACAACTGCTCGCGGAACAGTTTTTCCCCCCAGCAGAGCGAGCATGTATTGTATGTTCTTCTGTCTTTACATGCAGCTAAATAAAAACGGGTGGTGTACCCCTTGGTAACGTTCGACATTTTGCCTCCTTCTCCACAACGCCTTCTACGCTAACTTTGCAACCGCATACGTTTACTTTACAACCTTTTTGCGCTACCGTTGTCTTTTTTTTTTTTTTTTTTTTTTTTTCTGCCTAATTTTTATTACCACCCCTTTCACTTCGCTTTTATCATATCCGCAAATTAAAAAAAAAAAATTAATTCCTTTTTTTCATACGCGCATAACCCCACTACTACATGCATTCATTCATACGTACGTACAAACATACTTACGGGTGATACCTCCCTGTGTAGGCGCACTTTGCTCCTGAGCAGGGACACATGCATACGTATAAATATGCCTAATCGGTATTGTGCTTAAGCGTTTACATTTGTTCAGGTTTTTCCCTTGTACCCGAGTCGCACCCACAGAATTGTTTCATCGCGCGTTTCACACAATTCGTACATTTTGAACAGATGGCACATTCCGTTCTCTCTGACCTGATGCAACCTGAGGGTTACCCCACCCCCTGGTCGACGTGTACCATTTTATTTCTGCTTGTTTTTTTCTAAAACAGGAAAAACAACCCACCCAGTAGTGCATCCCCCTCCACGTTCACATGAACATACATGTGCATTTATTTTTTTTAAGCGCATTTTTTTGCGTTCACTCCTTTGCAGTACACCCCCCTAAAATTTTCAAACGACCACATAAAAAAAAAAAAATTGTGAGTTGCATTTTTACAACTTCCACTAAAAATTTTTGTTTGTGCATGTGCATATGTAGCTACATGTACAGTGCTAATTTTCTTTTTCGTTGAAAATTATTCTTTAAGATTAATTCAGGCGTTTGAGCGGTCATTGATTATTTCATGTACGGTTGCGGGCATATGCATATTTAGCACATGATAATACCAAATATTACGAGTCGACCGTTTTCGCGCTCACTGCGCACCATTAACATGCGCATGAAAAAAATTCCAATGCTTGGCGCCTGTTACGATCAGTGGGCAGAGTAAAAAAGTAGAAAAGGAGCTGAATGGGGAGCGAAGGAAGGAAAAAAAATTACACAAAAGTGGGCGAAATACAGAAGCAAAAAGTGCGCAGGGAATGGCACATAACCACAATAACGTCTTTCATAAAAAGATTATATTTTTTTGCAAAAATGTATCAATTTTTGCGTATTCTACTTTATGAATAATAAAAAAAATAAATAAATAATAATACATGCATATAGGATGTTTCTTCCCTTGAGTCGTTTACTCCTAACACAAATGTTAATACATATGTAGCACACTTTTTTATATCTTCCTTCCGCACCATTTGCAATTTTTGAGCCTTCCTTCATTGGATCAACGATGCAGAAGCTAAAAGTAAATTTAAATTGACAAAATGCGGAACGGCATACGCGAATTTCACGAACGGGATTTTTTCTCGAAGAATACTTGTGCACATGCGAATGGCACATTGGAAAAATGCCGTAACAAAGTAATGTCACGTAGCAAATAAGGAAAAAATGCCAAACGAATGTAACGCCAAAGAGTTACTAGCCAACCTTCGAACGAGAACAGGTTAAAACGTACAATTGACAGTGTTGCCGCCAACATGAATAAACATGTGCACCTAGGCGAGAAAAACGAAAGGAAGAAAAATACCGCCGAATGAAACGTGTTAGGCCCCAAGTACGTTCTAAAACTGTATCGATCTGATTAGAACGTCTAAAGCGCATTGAATTTTCAATGTAAAATGTTTTTTATTAAGGACGAACGAAAAGGTGATAACTTTTGGGGGTCATACATAAAGGGTTAATTCTGCGGAAATGCATACTTTAATTTCACGCGGTTTTCAGGAGGAAGAAAACGAGTAACGCCGCAAATTTCTTCTTCATTGTGATTAAAAAAATGGCAACATTTTAGCAAAATACGAAAGGGAAGAAAAAAGCTTCCATTTTTTTAATTTATCTTCTATGAGAGCATTTATGGGTGTACTTATTTACACGCACATGCATGTGTCAATCATTTTGTTCTATTTCTCTCTTCGTATCTTCCCATCTCATCATACTTTATTCTTCGCCTCTGATGCGCAAACGAGCCATTTCCAATTTGTTTCCAAAAAATTATATAAACAGTTTTGGCTATTTTTTTTTTTTTTTCTAAATCGCCAAAAATGCCATTTATCCAAATAAAAGTATGAACAGGCAAGGTAAATTTTCAATTTTATGTATCCCCATCACGGCTAATTCAAAAAGTGTGTATTTCTGCCACACCGGGTTGGCAAAAAAGGTAAGGATTAACAAGTGCAGCTTTGTGCGTATGGTCACATTTGAATGCCTTTTTTGTTGTGTTCGAATTGGGGCAAAAACGGGGGGTTAACTCTGGCGCAAATGTAGTCGTGTGTGCCTAGTTACACCTTCTGAGAAGGTAAAAAAAAATACAATAAAATAAAATAAAACAAAACAAAACAAAACAAATGGAGCAAAATAACAACAGTTACGTCTTGTACTGGTAAACTTTAATTTTTTGTGTCACCTTATGCTTTTCCTCGTCCTTGTCCCCTCTTCTTTGCCTCTTTGCCTCTTTGCCTCTTTGCTTCTTTGCTCCTTTGTCATTGTGAAATGTTTCGCTTGTAACTTTGTTCTCCGTTTTAGTGGCTTTATTACGCGTTCAGTTATTTTTCATGTTGTCATTTTTTGTTGTGTTCCCTGTTCGTCGTTGTGCCCCTGCGTTTGCTGACTGTCTGGCGTCAGTTCATCCCGAGCACAGCAGATCAAAAACTTCTCCTAAATGGAAGGAAGTGACTTTTTGAAAAAGCTGGCGAACAGGAAAATTTGCAGAAATTACAGCATACATCCTGAAAATGTAATTTATTACGATTATTTCAACAATTTAAAAAGGAAGGCGGTGGCTCAGGGCTATACCAATTTGGTTATTTCTTTTAAAAAAATTATGGGCTCCATTTTGAAGTACCCCTTGCCAATTAAAAATAGCCTGGAAGCCTATAAATTGAAGGGGGTTGGTAAGCGATTTTCTTACTATTTTGAAAAGGCCCTCTCGCAAGGTGCTCAAGAAAAGAAGCATAATAGTATGCACGATGGGTGCGTTACATCGAATGGGAATTCCTCTAACATTTACACCCACATAAATAAAGTCATCACAAGTGTGGACCGTTTTTTGAAGAAACTGGACAGTGAGGTTTATAATTTGAAAAGAATTGGTGAGGAGTCCGATGATAGCATTATGAGGAACATCAAGGAGATCAGAAATGATTACCCGAACAGTGATTATAACGAGGGGGAGGTGAAAAGTAGAAAGAGGAAAAGTGGAAAGGAGAAGAAAGCAAGCGCCCATCGCGCTGGTCGGGCTGATGAGTCTAACCGGGCTAACCGAGCTGACAGGGCTGGCCAGGCTGATCCGTCCGATTCCGCTAATCATGCCGTCAATCACGCCGCCAGTCATGCCGCCAGTCATGCATCTAATCATGACAGCAAACAGGGCGAGAACGGCTGCACTCCGGCCAACGGAATGAGCAGCTCCCCACAGTTAACCACGAACTCGTACACATACAAGAACAGCACCAATATCAATGGATACACAATCATTTCTAGCAGCGCCATAAATTACGAAAACTCCTTTTTGGGCGATGAGGAAGCATCTACCCAAAAAGTGGGTCCCCTCAATGAGCATGAGAAGAAAAAGAGATTAACTGGCAAAAATGTAGAAAGCAAGAAAAAGAATGAAATCAAATTAAACGATTTCGAAAACAGAATCATGACTTTTCTTGACGAGAATGAAAATTTATATGACGACTGTTTAGTCAGCACGGAAGAAATAACCATTGGGTTTTTAAAATATTATCGAAACACTGAAAAAATATATTTCAGGAAATTGCGTAGGCTTGTAAAATTGGAATTCGTAGAAAAGGTAGACATTTGGGAAAACAAGGCAGGTGGGGGCGTTGCCAAAAAAAGGAGTGTCCTGAATGACGCGCACGACACACCCAGCAGTTGCGAGGCGTCGAATGCGAAAAGGGGTAAAATGAAAATTATTAAAAAGGTGCGGTTGACAGTGAAGGGGAAGGAATTCCTGCGGAGGAGGAAGCAAGAGAGGGAGCAGGAGGAGAGGGAGCAGGAGGAGAGAGAGCAGAAGGAGAGAGAGCAGCAAAATAGGGGAGAGCAGAAAACACAGGAAGATCCCCCACACGCGAATAATCTCAAAACGAAAGAACCCGCCACAGATGCATCAGAAGGAGAAGGCAAATCTACTTCTAAGAGAGACGAAGAAAATAAAGTGAGCGAGTCAGAACACAGAATAAAATATGAGGACAGTTTCAAGAGCGCAGAATATTTATCGACAAAGATGAACGAGTCGGAAGAAAGACTAAGGAGGGAAGTTACTTACAGTGATGGTGAAAATAACCACTTGTTTGGAAGGGGCAAAATCGTTCGCGAAAAAATGTGTGATGATTTTTTGCCCTTTAAACATGGTTCAAATGAAGAAAAGGTGGCGTTACTACACGCACATGAAGAAGATAATGAGGAGAGGGAGAATAAGGCCAAGGAGGATTACTCTCGAAAGGGGAATGACTGCTTTTCGGAGAATGAAATTTTGAGCAAGTCTGAGGGTGCAAATAGTGGTATCTTTTTTGACATGGAGGCAAAGGATCAAGCGGGTAACTGTCATCTCGAGAGCGAAGGAACCAATCAAGCAGAACTGTCCAATAAAGTAGAAAAGATTCGTAAAGAATGGGATAGTCCGTTTAACTCTGACTGCTCAGGAACCATGTCGTGGAAAAAAGAAAAAAATGATCTCGCCAGTTTTCAATTAAAAATGGAAAGAAAAAAGAAAGAAATTAGAAAAAAATTAAAAATAAGTTTGAGGGAAAAAATACAAAAAAAAAAAAATGATAAAAATAATTTATTTGGTGAGGAGGACCAGTCGAGTAGCAATTCTGATGAGTCGGAGAAAATCGAAGGGACGAGAAGTGGCTTGCCTGAAAGGGAATTCTCCCATGGGGTGAAGCAATCCAGTGGTGTAATTGATGGAGTTAAAAGATGTCTAGAGGGGAACACGTCGAATGGGGGTGAACAGAGTGAGGCAGAACCCCAACTGTTTCTCAGCTGGGAAGACTGCAAAGAGCAACCATGCGAGGTAAGTATAACTGCTCCAGATTCAGCAGATACTGAGACAGCTCTGCATATTAGGAAAATAAAAAAAGCACTCTCCTGTGATGAGAATCACAACATTAGAGAAGACGTTCGCGAAAACATTTTTTTTACCATTGATGGGGATACATCGGATGCGCAAAGTCATCATCTCAGCGGTAGGGAGGACAACGAAAGAAGAAGAATAAAGGGGGCATATACCAGTGGTAATCTCCAAATGGAGAAAACCCCCCCATGCAACTTCTTTTGCACAGAGACTACATCAAATTTGAGCAATAACAAACAAGCGCGCAGTGATGACGTAATCGATTTGTTTGCAGAAGAGAGTGCATGTGAAGGGGGGGGAGATGTCTCTGGTGGGCTTATTTCCTCAGTTGTGAGTAAAGCGGAAGGGAAGAAGAAGTGGAGCGGTTCGCTTGATAGAGAGGGAGGGGAGTTAGGAAGTGAACCAAAAAAGAGAAGAGAAAAAAAAGGGGAGAAGCGGTTGGACGAAGAGGAGCGAAATGGTCAGGAAGGGGAGGAGGAGAGCAAGAAAAAGAAAAGAAAAATCGGAAATGACCACACGAGGGGAGATCCCAAAGGAGAGCGTAAACCGGGCCAAAAAGCAAAGCGAAAGGGAAACCTCGGTGCAAACCCTGGTGGGGACACGCACACCGCAGCGGGCGAACAAGTGACCTACGGGCCGTACGAAATCGTCATGGTGATCGACAACAGAGACATATCAGGGACGAGCCAGGAGCTGAATGAAAAAATGAAAAAAATATTCCATCGCAGTGGGGTAAAATATCTAACTAGGAATCTTCCCCTGGGTGATATCATTTGGTTGTGCAGGAGAAGGGTGTATAATGGTGGTAAGTCGAAGAGAAAAAGGAGCAGAAAAGGTGGGAAAAAGGAGAACCCAGGGAAGGAGGAAACTCCAGGGAAGGAGGAAAATCCAGGGAAGGAGGAAACTCCAGGGAAGGAGGAAAATCCAGGGAAGGAGAAAAATCCAGGGAAGACGCCACAGAAGTCCCACCATCACGAATGCAGTGGCGAGGCCAGCCAAATGAGCAATCTAAGAAAGAGCAACGTTCATTGGAGTGGAAGTTACGACCAAGGGAGAGAGGACCAGGGGGCGGGAGACGAAGAAGAAAATGCGGAGTACGAAGAACATGTATTAAAATGGATAGTAGAGCGCAAAACATTGAACGATCTGAGTGCAAGTATAATCGATGGTAGGTATGATGAGCAAAAATATCGTCTCATGAGATCAAAAGAGACCTCACATATAATATACCTCATAGAAAACAGTAACAATTCGTTTAAAAATTACACCAATTCGAGTAGAATTTCTTATGAAACGCTTCTAAATGCTCAGCATAGTATTCAGTTGGTTAGTGGGTTCTCCATATTGACTAGCCAAAGTTTGAGTCACACTTTTTTTTTATTGGCTGAAATGCACACAGAGATTGTAGAAAATATCCGTCTGCTTTGTAACATCAGAGAAGGAGACCCCATAATACACAGTGATAAATTGGAGGTGTACTTACGAGATAATTCATCCGAATGGGACCAGTGGAATAATGATTCTAAGAAGTCGAAAAACAATTTGGTCAAGGAAGTTTTTGGGAAGCAACTGCGATTGATTAACATGTGCGGGCCTGATGCCACGGAGTTGATTTTATCTCTGTGGCCTACTCCGATGAAACTGAACGAGGCCCTCAATAGGTATACCCACGATGGAATCCTGGCCGAGAAGATCAAGCGGATTTACCTCAAGGGCCGCGACCTTCTGGGGAAGCGGCGCGTCAAGTCTCCCGTCGATACGAATGTATGGCTTGCTGGAATGTGTTCGCCCCCGAGAGGGGTGGTATGGATGGCTGGCATATTTTCGCCCCCGAGAGGGGTGGTATGGATGGCTGGCATATTTTCGCCCCCTAGAGAGGTGGTGGTGATGCCTCACTTATGGCTCATGTGCGCGTGAGAGAGAGCGTATAAACATTTTGTGCGTACGGCGCGTTGAAACTGCGCAGGGGTCGCTAACGCGTATGTATACATATACTTATCATATGCATGTTTTCCACCTGCACCCCTTCACAGCTCATTGCGCAGCTGCGGCAGCTCTATGCCCCGGATTCGATTTAGACCACGAAGGGGGGGAAGAAGAGACGGAAGACGAGGCGGAAGAAGCGGCGGAAGATGTGGCGAAGGAGAGACGGAAGAAGCGGCGGAAGACGTGGCGGAAGACGTGGCGAAGGAGAGGGCCCCTGGGGGGTGCCCCCCTGATATAGCCCTTCACCCGGCTGTCTGGAGCACCACCTTTTCTACACCCTTCCTGGGTGAGCCGCGCCTGCTGCGTTACCTTTTCGTGCGGCCATTCGTTAATTCGTTAATTTGTGAATCTGTCACTCTGTCGATTTGTTAATCTGTCAATTTGTGCATTTGTCAATTTGTGCATCTGTCAACTTTTCAAATTGTCAACTTTGCAATTTCCATTTTGTCAATTTTTTTTTCCCCGTGGCTGCGGCGCGGACCGTCTTATCCAAAATGCAACGAGCGAATTTAAAAAAAAACAGGAGTAGGCGTTTACGTCACGGGTGCAGAACAAACAGAGTTTCCCTCTCGCGTGAGTGAGGATTATGTTCATCGCACGGATTAGTTACTGCCGCTTTATCTGAGCGGTATGGTACATGGTAGCCGCCTAATGGTTCACAGCACTTGGCACATGAATGCACACTGTGTCCAATGGTCGCGTGAAAATATGAAAAGGTCATTCGAGGGAAAGCATGTGCTTCTCTCTGTACCGTAAGTATGGAATGGTTCTCAATGTAAGAATCAGGCTAGGTGAGTCGAATGTCTGCGTTTTTTTTTTTTTTTGTGCACCCTTACGACGGTGGCATGGTGGTTTTGGGCTACTCGCGTGGGTAAACGAAAAAAAAAAAGGAGAGGTATATGGGGAAGGATCGGCAAAGGATAATGCAAAAAAAAAAGTCGAGAAGACGTGGAGAAGACGTGGAGAAGACGTGGCAAAGAGAGGCAAAAAAACAAACATCACGTGTGTGAAAGCGCTAGGGGGATGACATTTACATAACCCCCTATCACGCAGCGCGTAGCACACGATATACGGGTACGGAGCGACGACAACAACAAAAAAAAAAAAAAAAAAAGGACTCACACGGGTAGATATATGTACGGCCGCTCCATACACCCTGTAGAAAATTTACGTACACATACGCACACTGTTCATGACGAAAAAAGGGACTTGAGTACATCATAATTCATTTTCGTTGACATGGTCTTGTCTGATTTTTCTAATGCCATTATGACAGAATCTCCTGCCGTTTGTTCATCCAAAGGATGGTCATTTTCTTTTTTTTTTTTTCTTTTACTCTTATCTCCACCTACACGGTCAGGATGATATGACGACCTTTTCTTACTCTGTTTTTTATGCTGCTTATAGTATTGAGGAAAATAATTCTTCATCATGTCATCCCATATGAGCATTTTTCTTCTTCTTTCCTTTTCTGATAAGATAATATTTT
This sequence comes from Plasmodium cynomolgi strain B, assembly GCF_000321355.1. Classification (NCBI taxonomy): domain Eukaryota; phylum Apicomplexa; class Aconoidasida; order Haemosporida; family Plasmodiidae; genus Plasmodium; species Plasmodium cynomolgi. The sequence continues at coordinate 2,473,714 of NC_020405.1, forward strand.
CAATTTCGCTATCGTAAAAGTCGGATAACGATTCGTTGAGTTGCTCTATTGATGCATCTGACGGGATGTCTACGTCATTGGGTGGTTGACTTTCCATTGTGTTGGAATTATTCTCAAAAAAATAATTAAAATCGGAGAGGATACTACTAACAGGGTTTGCATCATCCTTGTGAATACCATTTGGTTTATTACTTAGACTGTTTTCTTCTCCATTTTTGGCATACTCTAGAATATTGAAATCGTCCACTTCGTTCAGTAGGTGACTTAGTTCCGAGTTTAGCGTTTCTTTGAGTGTGCTACAGTAGGTCGTTTCTGGTTCATTGTTTAGGCTATCCATCCCGTCATCCATCTCGGGGCCATTAAGCAGTGGCTTTTTGGATAGCGAATCGTTGTTATCATCACGAGAGGTAGGCTTTGGTGTGTTCTGCTTCTCACTAAGCACAGGGGATAAACTTCCATCTAGGCATCTACCATTTGATGGTATCAACTTTTTGGCACTAATCATGGGGGTGGTTAAACAAGAATCCAAATCGGACAAATGATTTATGCTCGCAATGGAAACAGTCGATTTAATTGCAGAATTGTCACTTAGGTCATTATTCTCCTTTTTAACCTTCCTTTGGTTGTTACTGTGATAAAATGGGAGTTTCTTCTCCCTTTCGTTGGTCTCCCCATAATCGCTGTCATCACACTGAGAATTATTCAAATGCAAGGAAGAAACGTTCACTTTTAAGATACTGGACTGTTTCTCTACATCTATCGTGTTGATAATTTTTTTGGCTAGCTGATCTAAATCATTTCCCTGTGGGTTCTCATTACAAATTTCTTCTACGTTTATTCCGCTGTTCGTTAGGGTTTCTCCATCTTCCCCCGTTTGGCTTTCTCCAAGAATACTTCCACTAGGAAGGCAGCTACCTATGGTGCTATTCAACTCGCTGGAGTTGCCAATACCACGGGTGCTACCCCCATTTACACTGCACCCCGTGGTGATGCCATCCTCCATACCATTACAGGAAGAGCGACTATCCAAGAGAGTAAAATTATTGTAAGACAAAGCATTATCCTCATCGTAGGCATTTGTACTATTCATCGTGTTGTGCAAAGAAAGAGTATCTTCATCGTTACAGTTAGGAGAATATGTGTCATTAGTTAGGAGTTGCTCCTCTGTATCCTTTCCTGACTTGGCACTTCTAACAGTGCTGAATATCTCCTCGCTATCACAAAGGGATACTGTTTGATTATTTTTAAGCATGTCCTGTTTGAGCTTCTTCCTATTGGAAGCAATGACACAAGGAGGTAGTGAATTGGATGGCATATCATTCAGGTGAATTCTATCAAAATCGGAGACCTTCATTTTAGCTGTACTGGTATTTTTAAATTCAGACAATCTCTTAATGATAGTAGGGTTAGATATCCTTACTATATTGGCAATAGTATTCGAGTGAACAAAAATGCCATGCATTCTGGTAGATATTAACAAAGCGGCACCACATAACCCTGTAGGTCTCCTACCCGTACAAATCCAATCCCTTGTCATAGCTTGAATAAGCTTTATCCCTGTGTAGGTGACTTTATATATAGCATTTTTTAAATTTAGCTTATGAGCAAAGCGCTCTAAATATAAAGAAGGGTCTATGTTAGGTACACTTAAATGAAGTAATCGTAACAACTTCAGAAATGTTTTTCCTAGTGGCTTGACAGGAGTCTGTAAAATGTCACTAAAATCGATTAACATCACAGGGGATTTCTCTCTTCTACATATAGTATACAAACATGACGCTGCAACGTACGAGTTGTTTCTCCCCATGGTGAAGTTCCTTTGAAGAGCCATTAAGTATATTCTCTGTGCTGCTTCCACGTGTTGCGTCGATAGATGCAAATGGTCTGCTATTTTCTGTATATTGATGTATCCCTTCTGTAAGGATAACTCTCTACTCTCGCGCACTCCCCAGGAGAGGATGAAAGATTTGTTTCCACTCGCGGGGACGAACTGTCCGACCTGAGGGGTGGGGGAAGGGGCAGCACGCCGGATGGGTAAATAGGGCATGTCAATTGGGCAATTATAACGCGACGGGTGCAAATGATACGGGGCTCCTCACTCGTCAACCACTGCTTGTGGGTCGCTAAATGCCGCCCACTACTTGCTGGCCGCTAGATGCCGCCAACAACTTGCTGACCGCTAGATGCGGCCCACTTCTTACCATCGAAATAGCCCCATTGTTATTCTCGACGAACTCCAAAGATTCCACAATTTTGTTTTCCTCCAAGACGGAGCCACATCTGAGGCAGATCACCTCCCCTTGTCCTTCGTTCGTCTCAACATCCGTACTGTAGCAGTTTTTGCATACGATTTGATTCACTAAGAGGAAGAGAGTGGCAAAAAAAAAAAAAAAAAAAATGTGCATCACGGTTGGGGATTCGTTCTATTTTCGACGGAGGGGGACGTCACCGTTGGTCCCCCAAGTGAAAACTCACATGCATAAGCAAACGTACACATGTATGGGTAAATGCTCGTGGGAATGGCTTTCCCCTGTTTGGCTTACTTTCGCTGGAGGGGATTCATGAGGTATACACGGGTTGCTCGCAAAAGGGGGGCGGGCGATGGACGTGTTGTGGAGCGGCCGAGATCAGGCAGGGCAGCACTATGCTGAGTCACCCTTCATCTAGGGGACAGCTTCGCACGAGGGCCTTATCCCTAAGGGGCTGCCTCTAACAAATTGGACGTACTTCTCCGTCCCTAGCACCTGTGCGTTGGAATGCGCGGTTTGTTTTTTCTGGACCCGTTTGTTCGGCTCAACCTCTACTCGGCTTCATCCGCTGGGCCTCTCCCTCTCGCCTGCTCCCACTCGGCTTCTTCTGATCAGCTTCTTCTGCTCGGCTTCTCCTGCTCGCCTTCCCCCTCTCAGCTACCTCCTCGCCCTGATTGACTCACGATTCAAACTTGCTAAAAGTTCGCCACTCCATTCAGTCGCCCTTTACAACCAGTACGCGTTAAAAGAAAAA
>NC_020405.1:2477626-2479337 GCF_000321355.1 Plasmodium cynomolgi strain B
AAGTAGGAGGAAAAAAAAAAAAAAAAGAAAAACTAATTCGTGTATGACACAACAACGGGGACGTAAAAATAAAAAAAAAAAAAGGAAAACCTCATCAACACAAAATTTTTTTTAATTTTTATTTTTTAAGTTATTTTTCCAATTTGAGTACATAGGGGAAGTGAAATTTCGCGACCCCATCGGTTGTTCGTAAAACAATCATTACAACTTCTGCGCGCAACCCTTTTGTGTGTCATATGTGGTCACATCCAAATGTTGAACGACCCACCCCCAGTGTCGTGGACGTAGATTAATCAAATGGTTCGTTGAATGGTCAGATAAAAAGCTTCGCCACCGTGAGGGGGAAGGCAAAGGAGTATAGGCAAAGTTCACTTGGGGGTATCAAAAGAGCATCCCCGGAAACGTCATACTAGTGGAATGCACATAAATATACACGGGGGGCGATTCTCCAAATGGATGGAAATACAAAAAGAGGGTGCCACCTGGGTAAGTGGCAGCTGTGTAAGTGGCAGCTGTGTAAGTGGCAGCTGGGTAAGTGCCCATTTGTACATGTACTTATATACGTACATATTTATACCCCTCATCGTATTAGCAACCTTCGCACGGGAAAAAGAAACACTTCGCATGGCGCTGCAATCCTTCCGTGATGGCAATGCCGTACCTGGTCAGATTATCCACACAACCAATTTCTTCGTGGCAGCCAAATAGGTGAACATACGTCACCCCAAAATGGCGAAGGGGTGAAGCATGTGGGGCAGCTACATCACCCAATGTGTGCGAGTCACCAACATGTGAATGGTTCGAAATGAAAAAAAAATAATCACATGGTTGGTGTTTGGATTTTCCAAGTGAATAATCACTGCGGCAAAGCGTCTCGTTCCCATGGCGAAGGTGCAGCTAATGGACGAGGGGTAATATTTATAACCGGGGGGGACAACGCGTCGTATAGCTAGCTTTATTCTTTCCTCCCCCCATCGACGAAATGAAGAAAGATAGCGAAAGCGTGGTCCCCATTTGGTATATTACAAATTGTTCACAACAATTGAAAAGGCGTTCCTTCACACGGGGAAGTAAAAGAAAAAAAAAAAATGCCTCTTTTGCAATCCGTATATAGCAATTAGCCATTCATTTGGCTAGAGAACAAATTGCAGAGTGGCCAAACGCACCGTTACGAGAAGGCGTTGATCCCGCGATGTTATTTGTGCAAGGATAAGCACACCTCTTGTTTTAAAAAGTAATATCTTTTGTGAGTCACCAAAACGATGAAAGCGCTTCCTCTTACCCCCCTCCCTGGGGTGCTCAAATTAGCTAATGCGTAACGTATTATCGCTCCGTTTGCATACCTCTTTGCGTCATTTTTTTTAAAACATTCCCATCTCGCTGCATCGTTTTATGTCATACCAGGGGCAGGAACAGTAACGTAATAGGGAGAGTATGTTTCGTTTTTACTCCTTTTTTACTCCTCTGGTTTGGCCTTCAAGGGGGGAAGCATATTTCCTTTTCCATTTTTTTTTTCCTCATAACATTTCGAATCTGCATGCACATGTATATATAAATGCACACCCAATTATAAATCTTCAGCGAGCGCGAATGTATTTTCCCTGCCATCCGTTTTGCGCAAAAACCGGCTTATGCGTTACAGAACAAAATGGGCACTTGAAATGCCTTGAAAACCAATAAAACGGGTGTTCATGCATAAGTGTTTTTTTTT
>NC_020405.1:2480447-2481930 GCF_000321355.1 Plasmodium cynomolgi strain B
ACGTAAACTAAAAAAAAAAAAAAAAAAAAAGTGAACTTTAATGTTGCTTGTTAAAATGGTTTGCGCAGGCACCTTTTCAGAATGCCCATGCTTGGAGGCACAGTGGAGCCATAGAGAAGCCACACATTGCAACTGTTTATATACACATGAGCATTTTTTTTTTTTTTATCCAAATGATGCATGTAACGTGGAAGAGTATTCATTTATTTATTATTTTATTTATGTATGTATGGGTGGATCATTAATTTACAAAGTTGTTCATGCGGGAGGAGAGAGGTACAAATGGTTAGTTACACACACGGGGAAAAAAAAACAAAAAACAAAAAAAACAAATACAAATACAAATACAAGTACTACTACAAGTACAAACTATCGCGTGCAAAGAATGCACAGAGGAGAGGATGCAATACGAGTAGTGGCACACAAATTAGCTTAAAACGTGGAAAGTAGAATCTTCGGGGAGACCACAATGGGCGATGTGCCAACGGATAAGTTAAACAGATTAGCAAAATGGAAAGTGCCGTTTGGGCATTTTTACATTGTTTTTATTTTTATTTTATTTTATTTTTTTCCTTCCAGAGGGTAAGGTCATTCCGCAGTGTAATACACATGACGTAAAAAAAAAAAAATTCCCACATTGACTTGTGTGCAATCGTACACATGAGCGATGGAACTGTTGCACAGTCACTAAGTCGTGTCGCGCTACGCGGTATGCTCTATCATCTGTCATACAGTTTTTTTGGTTTCACAGCTTGCTTGCTTGGCGCAGCTGCTTTTCTTCTTGCAGGTTTTTCCTTAGTGGATTTCGTCACATTTTTAGTTGTTTGCTTTTTAGAAATTGCTTTTGCGCCTCCCCTTTTTGCAACCATTTTGGAGAATTGATGAATCTTTGGGTAATCAATATGAAGTTGCCAAGTTGTCGAATTTGCGTGCACGCGCGGGGAGGGGAGAGGAGCAACTGAACGGGGATCAAACAAAAAATGGAGGAGGGAAAAATGCTGGTATGCGAAAGGTGGAAAATGCGTAGGAAAATGAGTAGGAAAACGAGTGAAAAATGAGTGAAAAATGAGTGAAAAATGAGTGAAAAATGAGTGAAAAATGAGTGAAAAATTAGGTGGAAATTCAGGTGGAAAATGCGAAGGGCGAAACCTGAACAAAAGGCGCAAAGGAAAAGTCAAAATGAAAAGCGCAAAAGAGGCGCAAAAATGACACCAAAATTACACAAAAGTTACACAAAAATGACGCAAAAAAAAAACGAAAATATAAAACGCAAATATAAAACGAAAATGAAAACGCAAATATAAAACGAAAAAATAAAACGAAAAAATATGAAAAAAAGGGAAAAAATAATCAAACGCAAATTGCAATCTTTGGGGAGGTTGGAAAAATGTTGGGATAATTCTTTTTTCGAGAAAATCTTTTTTTTTTTCCAAATTGGCCAAAACCCTTTCAGCGATACATGCGTAAATTGAAAGGTAGGAAA
>NC_020405.1:2481940-2501759 GCF_000321355.1 Plasmodium cynomolgi strain B
ATTAAAAATAGGTAGACAAAAAATAGACTAACTAAAAAATTAGTAACAAAAAATTAGACAACCAAAAATTACCAACAAAGAAAATAGGACAATAAAAAAGGACATAAATAAAAAGGCAAAAAAAAATGGCATAAAAAAATGGCATAAAAAAATGGCATAAAAAAATGGCATAAAAAAAAGGCGTGAACAAAAGGGCAACATATTGGGTCTGTCAAAATTGTTGATTGTCTACACTCAAAGGGGATAATTGTGTTTATTGAAATTCCGATGGAAAATGTATTTCTCCTGTTCAGTTTGCACAAATTTTGTTCAGCCCAGGGGTATTTCCGCTTTTTCGTTTTTGCTTCTTCATTCCTTCTGCGTCACTGTTCGTTCTATTGGAGGCTCTCAAAATTGTTCGCATTCTATTCTTGTTTGATTTTCTCATTTGTTGGCACTTCACCGAGAATACGACAATTGGGTAGCGCGACAGTGTAACCATGCGTGGTACAACCGGGGTGGTGGTGTAACCCTCCGAGTCTCCAACCATGGCAGTCGATGAATAAAAATTATATTTATGTTGTATCCTTACGAACACTCGTATGCCGCATGCGCAAGTGTATTGGTATTCCCCTCGTTTGCTTGCCCCGAAAGGATATAGGAGTGCACAAGAGCGTACGCAGTGACAAACCTTTTCGTCCTAGGGCCTTCTGCGCTGCGCATGGGCAAGGCACACATGGCCTTGCATCCCCCTGAGGAGTGCACTCACGGCATGGAAATATACCCCTCTATATATGTGCACATTTATGTAGTACTTTTTTTTTTAGTCCCCCTCTGAAAATTATGCATAAGGGGTGCCGTACCATATGGTGTTTCCAAATTTTCCTCCGTTTTAACGAACACAAATGTGTAATTGTGCCTCCAAAGCAAAGCGCTTCTTTTTATTTATTTTATTTTATTTATTTTATTTTTTTTTTTTTTTGTTTTTTAAACATCCATGTTTAGCATGCATGTTTATTTTCCTTTGTTTGATAATATTTATCTTCATATTTTTCCCCCTGCTTATTTGTTTTTTCTTTTTTTTCTCGTTCAACCACTCAGATCCCTGCTTTTATCATTCGGGAGGAACCCCATCGGGTGGAGTTCCCCCCGTTTATTTTCCTCGTGCACCCAAAGAAGGTAAAGAAAAAAAAAATATATATATATATATATTTTACCATTCTTATGCGGATCAATCATTAATCATACCATTTGCACAAAAAGGATATTATCCAAAAGGGAATGCAAAGGCCATGTGCGGAGTGTTCCTCTGTAAAAATCTCTTTTCCGCAGCATGTAGTATAAAAAGAAAAAAGAAAGCGGATAATGCAGTACCCCCTTAGCGTACACGAACGAACCAACTGACATGGAGGTCCTAACTTTATATCCATGAGTGACACTCCTTTTTACAACCAGTGAATATCACAGTTTCAAAGGGTCCGCTTTGGTGCAGTAAGGTTGGCATACATTGAGGCTTTTGCTTTGCTTTGCTTTGCTTTTTTGTATCTTTTGTTGGCCTCATTTGGGGGGTTCCCTTTTTTGGCTTCCCTTTTTTGGCTTCCCTTTTTTAGCCGTTTTTACCGCTTCTCCTTTTTTTGCATTCCCTCCCCCCTCCTCTCCTGTGTGCCTGTTCCCCAAAGGCGTAAAATCGCCTGTCGGTTCTTTAAAAATTGGAAAGCAGCTTTAAAACGTTTTTCACCTGTCACAGTTTTTGCCACTATAGCTTTTTGGCTTGGGGCTTTTTCACCTTTTCGCATTTTCACCTTTTCGCCTTTTCGCATTTTCACCTTTTCGCCTTTTCACCTTTTCACCTTTTCGCCTTTTCACCATTTCACCATTTCACCATTTCACCATTTCACCTTTTCCTTTTTTTATTGTTGACCCCTTCTTTAAGAAGCGGCTATATAATAATGCGCATCAAATGTGCACACAAAAATACGAATCGACTTGAAAAGAAAAATAAAAAATAAAAAAAAATGCACTCTGAAAATGGTAATGCTACGTGCAGATAAAACAGGAGGAACTAGGCTTCCTCCGGGTGGTCAAAAAGTTGAGGCATGCTTAAAATGGGCAGCAAAGGGCAGTAAGGGGCAGCAAGGGGCAGCCAAAATTAATAAGCAAAAAATAAGGGAAATTAAAACGCCAACGGGAAAATAACACCACGATTTAAAAAAAAAAAAAAAAACCAAACCCACCCAAACAGCCAATTACAAAAAAAAACAAGTTAAGAAGGAGAAAAAATTAATAACTATTCAGAAAAATTATCGCAAAGTGATTTCCCATTTGCGCATGCGCTCCTCTGCCCATTTGCGCATGCTCTCCCCTGCCCATTTGCGCATGCTCTCCTCTGCCCATTCGCACACATGCCTGAAAATGGTGAATCTTCAAAAGGGCCTCAACTGAACTTGATTTTCCCCAGCACGGAGTCGATTTCGCTTTCGGACGTTCGGTCCGTTAGGCCTTCGATCTGGCGCGCGAAAGGGGAGAAGAGAAGATGGGCGCACAAAAGGGGCAAAAAAAAATGAGCAAAAAATAAAGGCACAAATAAAGGCACAAATAAACGCACAAATAAACGCACAAACAAACGCACAAATAAACGCACAAATAAACGCACAAACAAACGCACAAATAAACGCACAAATGATTAAATTCCCCGTGCGCAGAATGCCCTTTGGGCTCACCTTCTTTATTTTATCCGCGGGAATGTGAAACTTGCTGCCGTTCTGCTTGATTGGGCATATGCTGAAGCGGGCGGGGGGAAGAGTTACACGCAATGTGAGCTGCGCTCAGAGAGGTCCCCATCGAGGACAGCACTCGCATGTGCTTGTACATATATAGGCACATATTTGAGGAGAGGATGGGCGCATGACCCCTTCGAGCGCATTACTTGTCCAGAACGACCAAGGCCACCCTGGCCGTGCACTTCATCTCCGCACTTCCCCCTGCGGTACACTAAAATGGGGAAATGTGTTAAATTCGCGTGAATGGCTCAGTTGGAGGAAGAAGCGGACCAACAAGAAGAAAAGGACGAAGAGGAAGGAGACGAAGGAGACGACGTAGACGAAGACGAAGAAAAGGAAAAAAAGAAAAATGCTCTCCGATAGAGCACACGCATCCGTGAACATAAAGACATTCACTCCCATGGGCGAAGCTATGGAGCGCCGCGAAAGCCAACCTCCACAAGGGCCTCTATGAGCTTGTTAATTTCCTTAAACTTGGAAATGTTATCCTCAAACTTTATTATCACCGCGATCAGGCACTTGAGGCATATCAGATTGTACGTTTTTTGCTTTCTGCGATGGGAAGGGGTACACACAGTTGGTTTGGAGTGAGTCATATGTACGCAATGCGCCAAGTGCGCCTAATTAGTTGAGCGGCTGAGGGGGTCACGCGTGCCTAATTAGTTAAGCGGCCGAGTGGGTCACGCGTGCCTAATTAGTTGAGCGGCCGAGAGGGTCACGCGTGCCTAATTAGTTCTTCGGCCGAGTGGGTCACCCCTGCGAAGGGTTCTCTCTTGCGCCTCCCCCAATTTCTCCTTACGAGGTGATTATCTTCACAAAGTGCAAAATAAGCTTGCTCTCCGTACACGAGTTGCATATTGCGAGAAGCGCATTGTTGGCAGCGCTACTCAGAAAGTCTGTAGACGTCTGGTGGGCCTTTTTTAAACACGGGAGGATAACATCATCTAACGTATTATCCATTTTTTTTTTTCCAATAGAATAAAACTCGGACAAACATAGTAACGCATTTTTGGACACACATGATCGAGGACTATTTAGAAGCTCAATTATTGACCTCGATATTTTTCTTAACTCCTTTGCATGATTATCAAAAAATAATTTGTGGTAATATTTTAAAATTTTTCTTAAGTTAATTAAATTTTCAATTTGTTTAGTCCATTCCTGATCTTTTGTGATTTCTAGCAGCTTTGCAATCATCTCATGGATACTCTCTGCGTTCACTTCGAATTCAAAATCGGTAATATCTTCATACGTCAGGTACGTCACCGCTTTGTCATTTTTTATCTTCGAGCTGACATTTAAATTTTTCGCTACACTTTTATTCGTGGCCTTATTTGGCGTATTATTTCGCGAAACGCTATTTGCTTCTTTCTCATGGGGAGTTTGCTTTTCGGGTACTTTTAAATTAGACGCTATGCTCTTTTCGTGGCTTACGAGGGTCATATTTGCCTTTACATTAGCGGATTTCTGCAAATGTATGGCGCTTCTGTTCGAAATGTGTAGAATAGAGTGGGTCGGTTCGTGCTTCTGCGTAATTTTTATTTCCTTCCTGCAGCTGGTTGCTTCATTCGCATCCGCAAAGCTGCTACGCAATGGAGACAAGCCAGCATCTGCTTGGGGGTTGAAGCGATTGGAATCCTTTCTTCCAAACTGACTTTTGGGAACCTCTTCGTTGGTGTGATCTTCTTCAAGCATCTTTTTTTCACCATGTCTTTCTCTCTTGTAAATCACGCAGTGGTCGTCCATCTGTTGGCACTTGTTCAAAGCGTCACGTGTGGGTCCTTTCCGCTGATCGGCGCACCCCTCGGCCGGGATGTTCCGCTCATTCGCCTCGCACGTCTTATTCGCCTCGCACGTCTTATTCGCCTCGTACGCCTTATTCGCCTCGTACGCCTCATTCGCCTCGCACGCCTCATCCATGTTGGCACTCCCCCCCCGCATTGCATAACTGTTATTCTCAAACAAATCCTCCCTACACGTAAGACCACTTTTTTTAAAAGCAAGTTCACCCATCGAATTGGTCATTGCCTTATTTTTCCTTTCACCTATTTGGCTACTCGATTTGTCACATACGACAGATTTATCAGCTTCATCCCTCCACTCGGGCGTTGCCCCCTTGGGGGAGTAACCATTGTTTAGGGTCTCATTCGCGGATCTATTATTTGAGGTGATAATTTTTTTCTCTTCGTCTTCGTACTGGAGTGTTCTATTTGGTTGGTTAGTCCTATCTCCCTTTTTCAAGTCAACAAATGCTGGGATTCTATGTCCATTAGAGAAATGGCCACATCTTACCAGAGCGTCCTTCCCACCATATCTCTCCTCATTCGATCTGTGCACATTTTGATTATTCTCGTTCGAGTCCTCCATTTGGCTTGCATGCATATCGTTGTAATTCCGTCTCGGTTTAATTAGCAAGTGCCTTTCTTGCATTTTCCCTTGGGTAGAATTATTCAAAGGATGTATATTTTTTTCCTTCAAAGAGATACCTATTTTGGCTTCATCACAGGCTGTCTTGAGCTTTGATTCATCAGAGTTATCTCCCGTTTGATCTTCTCCCTTGTGGTTGTCACTAGTGATTGATACCTTTGGCGCTTTGGGACACGCGGGGTTGCTCTTCTTGAGTAGGGTCAGCTGGTACCGTTGCTGCGGGGTGGTTAGCAAAGGTGTCAGTGGAAGAAATATACATCCATGGTGAGAAGGAGAACTCCGTGTGGGGGGTCCTCTACTAGAGGTTCACCCCTCGAGCGGAAACGTGTGTACAAAAAGGGAGGAAGGGGGGGAAGGGCTCTCCTTAGACGTGAAAAGGCCACGTAAGGGGGCGTCACAAGGGGAAGGTAAAAATAGGCTTGGCAAAAAAAAGAAAAAAAGGGAAAAAAAGGAACAAAAAGGAAAAAAAAGGAAAAAAAGGGAAATACAAGGAAATAAACGGAAATAAACGGAAAAAAAACGAACAGGCGAACAAACAGACGAACGGACGAACTTACAATTTCGTTCAGGGGGGACTCTAGGCTAAGTTCACCGGGGGCGCCACAGTTTTGGTAATTCTTAGCACTGCTCGACTCTTTTATCTTACTCTCCACATAGCTACTATTCTTCACTGCGTTGAGACCTATGGCGCTGGTTCGAGTTGAACCAAGTTCTACATTAACAAATAAATTCTCGTTTTGAGCATTTTGCGAATCTTTTCTCTCTTGATTTAGGTAGAGTAAATCTTCTAAAAAAGAACATTCATCGTGCTCGTCAATCGATTTTCTTTTGTAATTTCTTGCGTCTGTGAAGGGGGTGGGAACGGTCGCATGAGTATCGAGGGAATTGCTTCACAATGGAATGCGATCGACCATATGGTATCCGCCATTTATGCTCCTGTTTAACAAGGCGACATTTTTGTATGCCTCCCCCACGATATTGTGCGGTGCTGTAATTTGTGAAGTAACGGGGGGGAAGGGCAGGAATCGAACTCGCCATGTCACAACATTTGTTAATCTTTTATTATCGTAAAAATGTGCATAGTACCGTCTATGAAAGTGCTCGTGTTGTCTTTATACTTCTTTTCTCCTATAGTAGGCATTTTTATTTCCCTCCTGCTTTTTTTTTATCTTTGCATAAATGTGATAAGTTGGCCCGCAAAGTGGAGGGGCACCAAATGGGACGCGGCAAGTGGGATGCAGCAAATGGGATGCAGCAAATGGGAAGCAGCAAATGGGAAGCAGCAAAAGGGAAGCAGCAAAAGGGAAGCAGCAAAAGGGAAGCAGTAAACTGGGGGCGGCAAACAGGGGGCGGGCAACTGGGGGCCGCAAATGACAAAATGGTCAAGTGACAAAGTAATGCTATAAATTAGGATCTGCGGGAAACGAAATTTCCAATGCTTTAAACGCGCAACAAACGACAAAATGGCACTTTCGTCAGTAATTTTTTTTTTTTTCTTACATTTTTATTTTTTCCCTGGCGTATTAAAAATTTTGCACACACTACACAGTAGCGATATGCAAATGAACATTTTTACGTTTGGAGATTTGCTTACGCATATTTTTATGTGGAAATTCTAAGAACATTTTTTTTCACGTCAATGTGTATACATACGTGAATATGAAAAAATATATATATGTATACGTATACATGTATACGCATATATGTTTACGAATATATGTATACGCATATATGTACATATCCATGTAAATAAAAAAAAAATAAATTGGCACTGCTTCAGAAATGCAAATGTGAACTTTACGCCAAAAAATTATACGAGCCAAAGGAGTTAAGGTGTGATGTTTTACTCTCAGTGGAAAAACTCGATTTTGTTAATTGCACAAGGGGGGTAGGGAAATATGGTTGAAGATTCCCTGGGGTGCGGACTTTCATAATCGTCTGGCGTTCATATGAAATTGCTTTCCCAAGTTAAAAATGTGCGTGGAAAGGATGAGCGTTTCATCATTTGAGAATTTTTTTTTTATTAATGTGACAGTTGGGGTGGCGCGGTGTGTAGATCAGTGGGGTGGAAAAGGCGGTGAAGTGGAATGGGCGTGATTGGGATAAATCCACGTGCGTTAGCGCAAGTTGGCAAACAAAGCGAAGCAACTAAAGTTAAAGCGCAGCTACCCGTTGTGCTGCGGGAACTGCTAATAAAATATGTCAAATGTAGGCAAAGTCAGTTTTAACGTCTGTCTGAAGGATTTTTTTTTTTTTTTTATTGAAAGAGAGAAATAACATACAGGAGAGAAAAACGTTTTGTATGTAGAGGGAGACCTACAGCAGTGTACCTTTTTTTAAAATAACCATTTTGATTCAGACATTTGATGGGCAACTTTTAAGACATAACAGGTTTCCCCGGCGTAGTGACGCGGAGCTTGGTGTTTTCTTGAGACGTAACAGCTGAACAGTTGAATGGGCTAGAATTTGTACACCCCCAAAAAAAAAAAAAAAAAAAATAGCTATTTCTGTGCATACACAGATTAGAAGTATTTGTTTGTTTTTTTTTTATTTTTTTTTTTATTGCCTGTTCAGGCTGTTTTTCAAAAAAAAAAAAAACTTTTTAAGCGTTTTAAAATATTTCCCAAAGGGTGAACGCGTACACGGCGTATGCCTTCAATTACGTGACTATTTATTATTATTATTTTTTATTTTCCACTTCGAGCTTGAATAATTTCCCGTCGCAAGTAGCCAAAATGACAAATCGGAATTTTTTTTTTTTTTAAATTATAATAGTTCCAATCCTCGTGGTGAGCTACACAGAGTGCGCGGAATATGACTCAATTCCAATTTGAAAAATTAAAAAAATAAGTTACACCACTAAAAAGGCCAAAATGATTTGTTTTAAGTTCAATTCGGACAGATAAGTCAACACATGCAGAAGGTACACACAGCGAAGAGCATATACAAAATGTGAAGTACCACTTTTTTTTGGCGCAAAAATCAAGGTCATACGAAGTGGCCAAAAAGACAGATATATTAAGCCCAATTTTATGCCTATCCTGTTCATATTTTCAAAAGTAATTTTAAGGCAGTGCGGCAAAATGCAACATGCAAAAAAAAAAAAAAAAAAAAAGCCCTGTGTGATTAGCAGCATAATGGCATTTATAAATGCAATGAACTTTTAATTAATTTTAAAGATCATCTTTTCACCCTTGCATTCGAAAAACAACAGCGTTTTTTTTTTTTTTTTTTTTTAAGCCATATTATTAAGTAGCTAGCTAAAATAATGTGTGCATGTGGACGTACATAATCAACGGCTATGAGGAATTCCACTCATTAATACAATGGCTATTTTAAAAAAAAAAAAAAACTACATGTTAGCTCAAAAATGATGGATTAAGTTCTCACGATTTCGTTTCCCTTCGTTTCTTTTGATTGCTTTTGATTCCTTTTGATTTACTTTGATTCAATTTGATTTCTTTTGACTTAATTTGATTTCTTTTGACTTAATTTGATTTCTTTTGACTTAATTTGATTTCTTTTGACTTAATTTGATTTCTTTTGACTTAATTTGATTTCTTTTGACTTAATTTGATTACTTTTCATTACATTTCAACATAATTACACACACATCAGTTTGTTTCACCCCTTTCACCCTTTTTTGATTTGATTTAATTTCATCTTTCATGACGAATGAAAGTGTCTTTTTTTTTTCACCTTTTTTTTTTGTGATGAAAACTTCGAAGCAATTAACATTCTTGGTTATGCGTTTATTATTTTTTTTTTTTTGCATTTGCACACATTTATATAATCATGCGAACTTCTTGTGGACATTCACTTTAACCGATTTAGTGTTTCGATTTTGCTTCACTTAATATGATAGCTTACATATTCGCATCATTTGTAGTTCATTCACAACATATGCTTTAATCGATGCCTCAACCGATGCCTCAACCGATGCCTCAACCGATGCTTCAACCGATGCTTCAACCGATGCCTCATCTTATGCTTTACAATTTATGCTTTGCCTTTTAAGCCTACGCTTTTTCCCAACCACATTGACAGCGTTACATTTTAAACCCCTTCCCGCCGGTTTTAAAACTCGCTCCCCCTTTTGTTAACTTCATTTTCAACCCACCTCTTTTGTGTGTCTCCCAACATGAAATCATTTGTGTGTTACGTCGGTCTCATCGTGGCCTTGGCTCTGCAGCTGCGGGCCATCCAGCTCAATTCTAACAGCCTCAACCCAGTCTCATACGTCGAACGTAAGCGCGTGTGTCAGCGGATGTGCCAGCGTGTGTACTCGGGGGTGTACTCGGGGGTGTACTCGCGGGTGTACTCGCGGGTGTACTAGCGAGCGTGAAAGCGTGTCGCCTCATTTGCCTGAGCTTCCCATCAAACGTGCCACAGCCTCGCAAATATACACACTTACAATTTAAGTCGAACTGGACAGAGGAAAAACAAATTTATTTCCGCTTTTTTCAATTATCCTTCTTTTTTTACCCCCTCCCTCCCCTTATAGTTGGCAACCACCTTTCGAACAAAGTGGGAGCGCAATGGAAAAGTCATTTAGACTCATTCGTAGATGTCGTGTCTACCAGAATTGTCGACAGATTGGAGAATGATATATCAAATGGTGCAGGCGCGGAGAACATGATGATTCTTCTCGAGGTAGGAAGCTGAACGTGTGGTGGGCAAACACGTGTGCATGTGCTGGTGTGTACGCTGGTGTATGTGATGGTGTTTACGCTGGTGTATGTGATGGTGTGGCACTATGTACAGTCCGCTTTGCCCGCACTTAAATCCGCTTCCCTCATATGCATGCCTCGTAACAATGGCCGCTTTATTCCCCCATGCCCCTTCCTTTCCCCCTTCTTTCGCAGAACAATGCTGAGCTCTTCGACACGGCATCATATAAAGGCCATAACATTGCACTCATCGAAGACGAGTTTATCAAAAAATTGAAAGAAAAATTCCACGCCAGCAAATTCGGAAAGGGTTTAAAAAAGTTTGGAGCCAAAGTTAAGTCAAAACTATCAGATTTGTACAAAAAACACAAACATAAGCTGAAGCATTTCCTTAAAGTTATGATCACTGGTTTGGTCATCCCATTAGCGGTTAAGTTCATCCGAAAGCACCTAAGCTTGTGGAGAAAAAAGACGTTAGAAGTGACCAAGAGGCTTGACGAGGATGCAAGAAGCGTAGCCAACCCCGTTATAAATGCGCTGTATGACCAGTTTTCGCAAAAATTGGAAGAGTACGCTGCGGAGAACGAATTAAACGCCAATCAAGAAATGAAAATAATGGACCAGTTGCAGTCGGAGAAGAAGAGCATTGAGAATATCGAAAAGCAGGAGAAGAAAATCATGAAGCAGTAGGGGTCGCGTGCATGTCACAGCAGAGGCAGCAGAGGCTGCAGATGTTGCAGTAGGGAAAAAAAGTAAAATAATAAAATAACGCACGAGGTGTGGAGCGCGCAACACCGTCCCGCCATCAGTCCTATGACATAGCAACTACCCTGGTTACGCTCGCCGATGCGTGTGCTCGACATTCGTCTTAACCGAGCGACGCACGCGGGGTTTTATTTTTTGGTAATTTTTCGCCCACCTGTTCATTGATTCGCCCAATGATCCGCCCAGTGATCCGCCCAATGATCCGCCCAATGATCCGCCCAGTGATCCGCCCAATGATCCGCCCAATGATCCGCCCAGTGATCCGCCCAATGATCCGCCCAATGATCCGCCCAGTGATCCGCCCAGTGATCCGCCCACCTGCACACCCGATTCGTTTTTTTTTGTTTTTCTCACTCCCCGCGCGCGTGCCCCCCTGCGGTCTCCAATGATACTCATTTTTACGCATCCGTGAAGGGGGTACACGGGCCTTATGTACTTGCACACAAAGCATACAAGGCACACACAAGCATATATCCATGCTCACATACGTCTGCGCAGCTAGCGCGCGCCTGCGTGGCGGGGGCACTCCAACACTACGTCACTCCAACACTACGACACTACGACGCTACGACACTGCGACACTACGACACTACGACACTACGACGCTACGACACTACGACGCTACGACACTACGACGCTACGACACCCTTTGTGATTTCCACACCTGCGAAAACGAGATGTGCTGCACGCATGCACATGGTAACACTCTTCCAGAACTCAGACCGTCACTACTTCACCAGTTAAAATTTGTTGCTTGCGCGTTTTTTTTTTTTTTCCCTTTTGCCGCGTCCGCGTGCTGCCTCCCATTTTTTTTAATACGTTCATCTTATCACCAACTCAACTCCATTTGATTTTAATATAACTCTGATTGAATGAATAATGAGCAAATGAGAATTCGCGCAGGAATTTCAAGCTCACGGAAAGCTAGACGCTGCGAGGCATGCATATCCCTCCACGTAAATGGTAAAAGGTGAGATCTCTTTACATGGTGATCATTTAGCCCTTACCCCCTGAAAACAGAACAGCTCCTGCTTTTAAAATGATCGGCTGCACGGAGGTGAATGAAAATGGGAATTCAGCTTTGTCCACTTTTATTTGTATAAAAAGATGAGGAAAATGCAGCGGACATGCTTTCCCTTTTATGTGGTTTCCCCAGCGCACATTTCGTTCTGCGCTGAGTTTGGTGTGTTGCGGCATAGTGCAATAGTGCGAGGTGTTTTATTATTTTGGCTTTTTTTTTTTTTTTTTTTTTTTTTTTGTCCTCTCCGGCGGGAAGCAAAAAAGTGAGAAAAACAAAATGTAGCATCCCGTGAAGATAAGCGCTACACAAGAATAACAATTCGAAAAGGGTTAAGCAAAAATATTTGTGAAGCTGGTAAAGAACGAAAAAGGAAAAAACAAAGAAAAACAATTTAGCGCATCGGTTGAACTTTGCAGCTTAAGCTATTATTCCCAATCTACATATAATTCTGTACAGAAATATATTTTTTCTTTTTTTTTTCCTTTTTTGACTATTTAAAATTTGTGCATAGCTGAGGGTGAATCAATTTCGAACATGGCAGAAAATGAGGCCGTTAAGGAAAGATCCCCCATGGGGAACTTAAGTAAAGCTGCCAAGCGGTGACACATTTTTTGCGGCCATTTTTGGGGCAATTTTTGTGGCGATTTTGCGAGCGCTCCACGACTGTATGCTATCCGACTGTGGAGGGCCAAACGCTGGAGAAGCGCCACACCGGGGAGCATGACAAAAATTTGCATAGACACCAGGGACGTACATGTGCATGCCCCTTTTTTTTACACTTTTGCAGAAAGGAGCCTAACAATGAGCTTGTATTTCATCGGAATTTCCACCGCGTCGTGGTTCATTTGTACGACGAAAAGGAGGAAGGAGTGGTAAGCAGGAGTGGCGAACAGGAGTGGCGAACAGGAGTGGCTAACATAAGGGCGAACAGGAGTTGTGCAGGAGTGCGTCCGCAGAGGGGCAGTTTCCACCGCTCACACAACACTCAAAGCAACCCGACGGTTTGCCAACGCGGGAAACACACACGTTGATTTCTTCACCCTTTTCCCCAAAAAAACATCTCGTAGGGCTGACATAATGCTGGACTACGTTCATCACAAAAGGTGTTCCTTCCTGTCCAACTCGTGGGAGCACTTTTTGAGGAGACTCAAGTCATGACGAATTTTGGTAGCCCTATGTAAATTTGTTCTTTTCGAGCGGTGGCAATGTGCATATTGGGGGGTTAAAGGGAGGACTGGTAGTTATCTATTTTTTGCATTTTTTGCATTTTTTGTATTTTTCGCATTTTCTCCATTTTCTCCATTTTCTCTTCCCCATTTTAAGATTTTTTTTTTGTTTTTTTTTTTGCCCTCCCCATTCGGTCACCATCTGGGGGAGGATAAAAGACCGCATACTTCACTCGTACAGCATTACATTTCCTTGCATTGCTGACTAGAGCACCCACCTTTTACAAAACCGCTAATGGTTTAACCAATAAGGAACACAAAACTATAACATGCTAGGCGTTGCGCTTTTAAATTTTTATGCATTAAAAGGGAGAGAGGGGCATAGGGCGGTGTTGCCCTCGCACAATTTTGCTGACTCAAGGTGGTATAGAGGTTACGTTTTTTTGGCAGCTGAACGGATTGGTACACATATCGAAAGGTGTTAATATTCTTTTGCATTTTATGACCAATTTGGGATCATCCGCAATTGAGTCTTTTCCTTTTATGCAGTGTTCCTTTCGCTACGTGATATAAATGGTTGGGATGAAGAGGTTGGCCCTGGTGTAGCGAAAGAATGAGAGATCGAGTATACAGACAGGGAACTTAGCTGTTTACACGTTTGTTGAAATGCATAAAACGGTGCTCTGGTTCAGGTTCCATAAAGGGTGTGTGTTGGGGAGAGGTCACATGTCCCCCATTCCTTGTACAATGTTAATTTTTCCCTCTGCTACAATATATTTCCGTTCGTTAAGGCGTACATGTGCCGCGATATATGCGCTTAAGCACATACACTAGTACGCCCATCAACACATGTGCTTCTTCACCATTCCCTTTTTTCTTTCCACGCAAACTGGGATGAGGAGCGCACGAATTTTCTGCGCCAGTGGAAAGTCTTTTTTTTTTTCTTCCACTCATTTTTGCATTTTTCCCTAACGGTGAATTTATACAACTTTTCAAGAGTAATAAAATTTGTTGGCACAATTTATGGAGAAGAATTTTTTTTTTTTTTTTTTCCCGCCTAGGTAACCCCGCAGCGTATAACTATTTAGCCAAAATGTGAAAGAGTACACCTTCCCCTGTTAGGAATGCATATCTACACTGTTAAAGAAAAACAAAGAACAGTTTATCAGCGAAGATGTTCCTTTTTAAGCTAACGAAAGAGGGTACCATACAAACCGCCTCCTCCTTGAATAAACCCTTTTTGTGTAATTTTAAAACGAGCAAAAATGTCAACATCGGTAAATTGATAAAAAGCAAAAAAATAAAAAGCCATGAATTAAACAAGATAGAGGATGTGGAACTTCTCTTACAAGAGAGACACCACGACGTTTTTCAGAGTTATCCAACAATTAAAAATGTGCACAAAATTGTTGACGTGAAGAACATTCCTGTTTTTAACAAAAATGAAAATCCGGACAATATCTTGAGCAAAGTGGCTCTTCACTTTGGAGGTACACGTGCTTACGTTGTGCTATACATAGGGGAGGGGTTATCGCCCTATGTTGCATCCCAGCGGAGGGGGAGTGGTCCTCTCGTGTACAAAAGAGTGCTTCGAGGGTGGAAGGCAACCTGGCTGGTGTATGATGCACACGTGTGAGCATACGCCCACGAGCATACGTGTACGCATAACCATTTCATTGCATCTTCCCTTTCACCCCTTTGCAGACTTGTCATACCTGCGAGGCGACGCAGCCGTGAACGGAACAAACGACATTTTCGAATTGACGAAGGAAGGAAATGGGTATGACTGTTCAGGTAATTTTTTAAAAACATGTGGAGACGCACTCTTCACCGAAATAAAAACTGCTCGAGAGCAACATAAAGGAAAAGACATACTTATAACAAAAGGGCATAACAGTGCATACAAATGCATTATACATGTGGTCGAACCGTACTATAACGAAACGGCAAAGTTAAGAAAGTGTTATGAGGACATCCTATTAACAGCAAAAATGAATAGCCTTAAGACGATTGTTTTCCCCCTGCTTGGCAGTGGTATTAGCCTGTTTAAAAGGCATGACGTTGTCGTGTGTTGTTTGGAAGGAATTTACGAATTCTTCAAGGAGAAGAGAAATATGAATTCAATTGACAAAGTTGTTTTGTGCACAATCACAGACTCGCATTGGATGCTGCTGAGAGATTCCATACCGCTTTACTTAAACGTGACAGTAAAGTGAACGCCCACATGGGTTCGATTCGTTGTGTTCGAATTTTTCGTTTTTTTTAATTTGTGTAACAGTGGTTGAGACTTTGGGCTAGCCAGCTAGCTATGTAGCTATCTAAGAGTAATATTTTTTTTTTATATTCTCCCCAAGATTACCTGCACCGTTCATATTTTTTATTTTACAACTTTGCATTTTAAAATAATGGATCTGCATCGAATAGGCGCATTATACCTGTACGTAATGCTGCATTATGCAAATGTCAAAATTTTGAGCTTTTAAGTTGTCCCTACTTTGTGCTAAAATGTGTAGGATCCATTTGGACAATATTAAAGTGCTTAAAAAGGGTAGGGGTGTACAAACGAATTGGAAGAAATCTTTAAAAACAATCAAAATGGACAAATGGACGGGCTAGTAAAAAAAAGGAGAGTACACAAAAAAAAAAAAGGAAATATTCACCGAATGGCGGTAGCTAACGATGCTAGAAAAAAAAAAAATTTTAAGACTTATTAACTACTTTTTGGTAAAGATAAAAAACTCACAGAGGGGGTTTTCCTAAGAACAGGTTCTGCGTTGAGAAGCAATCGTTTAAACATTTCCACCGTTTTTTTAATTTTAGAAAATTCGTGTGCATCCCTTCTTTTTTTTACCTTTTCGAGAGTGTGTCACAGATCGACACGACGGGGGAGGCCCCTTTTGGATATGTTTTTTTTAAACGTTTCATGGGCTTCTTGCCATATATTTTTGAACGACGTGCTGTTGTTCCCTGTTTTGTTCATTGCTTTGCGAGTTGGCAAGCTGGATAAGTTTATTTGCTGATCATCTTTGAATAAGCATGACCACCAAACGTAGAAGCCCTCAAATTCGTATTTTTTTTTTAAATTAATGCATAAAAATGTTTCCTCCTTCTCAATTGAACTTTCTCCAAAGTTGAACTGCAAATTTTGATTATTCACTTCATTAGCGAGATGGAAAATGTCCTCCCAGTTGATTCTTATGTTTTTTATTTCCCACAGTTGGGTGTCTTCATCCTCGCTTACCTTAAAGGGGAATGGCTTGTCAATTAGCACTTCCTCATGGTTGGAAGTACCATTTGTGCTTTGTGCACTTGTAATATGTGCTGCTTCTCCTTGCTTTACATCCTTTTTTACAACCATTTTATCTTCCTGTATTTGTACAACTAGCGATTTTGCTTTTGTGTACAATGGCAAGGCAATATAAGCGTTAATTTCTTGTACCGACTGATTCCATATGTACTTAAAGGGAACGACAGCTCCGTTTGTTATCATATTTTCGAGATTTCTTTTATTTTTCAAAGCATCCTCGTTCTTATCCCTTTGGGCAACATCATTTTTTGTCACCCCGAGAGATTTACTTTCGATGTGCGGTTCGCTATGTTCCTGATTGATGCTTTTGCACACATCTGCGTCGTTTATTTCTCCATTTCCATCTTTCAAAATGGTTAATCCGCTAGGCGACAGCACAACTTTATCCTTCCTCCCTAGTTTTGTTAGTTGAGGCTTTCTACTTTTCCGTTCGTCGTCTGACGAGCTCACATCGATCTGGTCAAACTTGGAATAATTGATAGGGCTGCTCATCCTGGGGGCATAGTTGTTTTTTATTTTCTTCCAGTTGGTCCTGTGGGTGCCTTGTGGCGCGTTCCTTGGGTACTTTCTGCGTTTTAGGCGGTTTCTACGTTTTCTGCGTTTTAAGCGTTTTACGCGGTTTATACTTTTTCGGCGTTTTCTGCTTTTTCGGCGTTTTCTGCTTTTTCTGCATTTTTTCCAAGTCTGACAAGCTGTTTGCAGCGCCGTGGCAACGTGCAAGAATATTTGCGCTAAGGGAGGGGGTATAAAAGCTCTATTTTTGCATTACAGTTGTGCTGAAGAGGGGAAACGCGGTGTGGGACCCGTTCGCGAGGGATCGCTGGTCTGGTCGCTCTGTGCCCATTTCTTTACTTCTTTATTCCCCCGTGATGCCGCATTCCAGTAGATAAATTTTGCCGAGCGTTATATTGTTGTGTCCTGTTAGTTTTGCAAAAAAAATACGGCGCCAAATTTTTTCCCGCAAAGTAAAAAACAAGGGAGGGGAAGCGCTAAAAGGTGAAGGCGCTTTCCAACGCCATGCGGACGAAAAATAATGTATACTCCCTGCGCATATGCATAAGTACACGCTCGTTCGGCTGCACTTATCACGTAGTGCTCACATATGTTACCTCACGAGCAACGGCCAGTGTGCCACTCCGTGTGAATTCGTTGGCCCCTCTTACGCAACTGCAGTTCGTCCGTACGACGAAAATGTTTACCCCGGAGCTAGCTATTTCGTACGTTATATTTACCGCTTGATAGTTATGCCTTCTTTGTTCCTTTGTTCCTTTGTTCTTTTGTCCCTTTGTTCCTTTGTTCCTTTGTTCCTTTGTTCCTTTGTCCCTTTTTTCTTTGTTCCTTTTTTTTTTTTTTGCTGCTTGGTGATTTTAGCAGTTGTTCCAGGTGCGTGAAGATTGGTGAAAAATGCGCCCGGGGTAGGGAGTTTTGCGTATGGAAGGGCACACGTAAAAAGAGGGGTCCCAAAAAAGAGTGGCACGTCCGTATGCAGGCCTTACAGGCTGATTCGCCGAGCATACATGCCACAACCGATTATTAATGCCCTTTGGGGGGAAAAGGACAGAAGAGCAACCGTTTGAGACTTCACAGGCGTGCAGTGCCATAACAACCCAAAGTGAAAACGCAACTGAACTGAGGGAAACCACCATCCAGAAATCATCCCCCCTCCCCCCTTTTGTGGAAAGAACCAAAATGAGTGACATATTTTTCTACGCAGAAGAAATTGACAATCTGTTGGAGGACTACAGGAAATTATTAATCGATTTGAAAAAAGTATCAGAACGAAATGATGAAAAGACGACGAAAAAATGTATAGATGATATTCAGTTCCTTAATGAGAGAATAAAAACAGCCAAGGATGCTCACTTCATCGAGATGCGTAATTTACCTGAGGAGGAACAAAATAATTACATTTTAAAGATAAAGGGGAAAATGGCTATTCTGGAGGACCTAAACATACAGTTCGATTTTCTCAAGAGTAAAATTTTGTATGCACAGAAGGAGGCGAATCGAATGAAAGAACAAAATAGAGTAAAGTATGTGACCCCTAAGGATATGGAAAATAGAGGAGACTTTATTCAAGACCAAACGGAGGAGTCCATTTTTCGAATGAAAATGGTGGTAAATGAATCGGAGCAGATAACGAGAGATGCTGCAGTCAAATTAATTGAGCAGAATGAAAAACTGAAAAAGGTAAAGGACAAAGTGGATGACGTTGATACCAATGTTTCAAGTGCAAAGGAAACTTTGAAGGAAATAGCCAAAGAAGCTGTCACCGATAGATTTGTCCGCTTCCTTTCCCTCCTCATATTCATCGTTTTGATTATTCTCATTACGGTCATTTCGATTTCGAAGAAGAAGTGAATTGGGGGAGGGGGGGAAGGCGCCCGCCGCGCTTTGCTGTACATTTATTTATTCATTCGTTCATTCATATATTTATTTGTTCATTTATTTATTCATTTATTTGTTCATTTATTTATTCATTTATTTATTCCTTTTATTTTATTTTTTTTTTTTTTTGTGATCCCTTTTGGTGAGCTACCCCCAAGCGCAGTAGACACAGCGAGTAGGTGCGCCTTCTCGTCAAGGCAGGGATTCACGTGTGGACATGCCGCTACGCTTATGTATAAATAAGCATACCTCCGTACACACGTATGTTCACACATTTGCAGATGTATGTGTGTATTTCCCCTCTGCTCCTGCGTGGCATTTGCTTCCCTCGTGCCGGTTTGCTTAAAGGAGCCACTTCGCCATTTACGGGAATTCTCCCCATTTGGTAAAAAAGCCAAAGTGTGGGCCCACGGCGGAATGTGACAAAAAGGGGGCTGCACACATTTCGTTCGCATTTTTAAGTTGAAAAATATCTCTCGTTTTTTTTTTTTTCTCCCCATTTATTAATTTGCTTATTCATTTTTTATCCATTTTTTAACCATTTTTTAACCATTTTTTATCCATTTTTTAACCATTTTTTAACCATTTTTTATCCATTTTTTAACCATTTTTTAACCAATTTTTTTCGACTTCCTTTCCACTTTTTTGGTGTTCTTAGGGGTGGCCCACGGCGCAGTGCTGCCCCATGCCATTACACCCCATTCGCAGTGTAATGACTTTTTTTTTTTTAAAACTTGCTGTTCACAACATTTTCAATTTAGCATTTCAATTTGGCGCTTTTAACATCAACGGGCTGGGGGGCATACTATTAACACACATGATATTTTTTTTTAAAGAATGAGGAGAGAGCAATTACAAGTAGGTTGGCTATCTGGAGAAAAAAAAAAAAAAAAAAAATGCGTACAGCACACTGAGGAAGCACACTCTTCTACCTGTGGGTGTACTTTTTACTTTTGACGAATGAGTACCCGTACCCATTTTGTGTGATACTTTCCTATGGTTTAGAATCGGGGTGGGTGCAAAAAGGCGTAGACGCGTGTACGCAATATACGTACATGTACGCGCCTGTGCATACATGTGAAGGGTGCGCTTGGTTTTTTTCCCCCATGTTATTACTACTGTACGCGTTCTACGCTCTTATGTTTGGTGCGTCCATGGGTCTGTCCACTGTTCATCTTCCCTGGTAAGGAGAAAAAAAAAGAAAAGAAAAAAAAAAAAGAAGCATAACAATCTTTCCTACAGACATGTGCTGGATGCACTTTTGTGTACGTTATTGCTCATTTGTGCTTTCTTGTTCAAGATAAAGGAAAAAAAAA
>NC_020405.1:2502959-2518102 GCF_000321355.1 Plasmodium cynomolgi strain B
CAAAGCAAAGCAAAGCTATGAAAGCTGAATAAAGCAAAAATTTCCTTTTCACCACCACTTGTAGAATGTGCACGTTTCTCCCGCGCCAACTTGCATTCCATGTTGGAGGCGAAGAGCTCACCTTGTGTAGCTTTCCTTGTGGGGGAACCATAAGTGTGCTTCCACGCCGTTCTTCCAACTGTTGAGCAAACAGTGCCAGGGTGTGCGGATAGCGCCTGTGCGAAGGTATGTCTGTAGAAGTTTCGCAGCTGCGTCCCGCGCCCACCCCTGTGCGACGAAAGCCATCGATTGGGGGTCACTCTCGGTGGAAAAAAAAAAAGTGTAGCACAGTGTAGTACAGCACAGTGTAGTACAGCACAGTGTAGTATCGTAGTGAACTGCATTATCGTAGTGAGCTGCATTGTCGTAGTGAGATGCATTGTCGTGGTGAGCTGCATTGTCGCAGTGAACTTCGGTGTATTGTAGTGCCCTCGTGGTAACACCTGCGAGGGCGTAAGCACAGCGGAAGCGACTGCGCCTAGTGGCTACAGCTCGCGTAACGGCGCTTCGGGTGACCGCACCTGGGAAAACTCCAGCACCAAGGATGGAGAGAGAGCCTCCTAAGTACAACGGCTCCCCGGGGGGGCCCTGGCCCCAGCAAGGTGGCACAAGTGCCAACAACCCAGCCGGTAACAAAACGGGGCTAACCGAAAAAGAGCCCCTGATAATACTCGAACAGGAGAAGCGAAACAAAGCTCTTCGTAACTATTACAGCAAAATAGAAAAATACGGGAATAGAAGGATCCCATTTGGACAAAGCGCATTTGAAAAAAACCCATTTGAAAAAAACGCACTTGGACAAAACCCATTTGAAAAAAACCCATTTGGACAAAATAGAGAAGAAGTGATAGGCGCCGATTTTCAAAAAGCAGTGACGTTAAAAATGGGGAATCAGTGGAATCATGTAGAAGGGAAAGTGATAAATGGTAACCACATCCACATTGAGAGGATAAGAAGGGATCAGAATTTTTACAATTCCATAGGTGATATGTATAGAGCTGTTTATGAAGAAAAAACTCAAAATAATGGTGAGCCAGTAGTGTACTCACGACATGTGTCTGCCCCGAGTTTGATAATAAATGACTCTAACCCTTTTATTGACACGAATGAAAATACAAATGGGGTAAGTTTCACTTCGAACTTAGGTTTTTCAAAGCATCTTTTGGAGGGGGGGAATGCAAATCTGAACCCTAGTAGAGACTACACGAACTGGGGGGAAAGGACGAACCAAAATTCTCCTCACCGTGATAGGTTAAAGTGGAGGGAACCTGTTGTGGAAGGGGTTCTTACAAACTCTGCCAGTCTAATCAATGGTGGCGGAAGGATCAGAGATGGGAGCCATACTGTTTTGCGAGAGGCGGGTCCCGCAAGGGTCGACGCAGGTGGTGCAGGTGGTCTATATGGTATTCATCGTGCAGACCATGCTGATGGTGACGAGAACTCCACGAACGTTTATTTTCTTTTCCAAAATATGATCAGGGAAAGCAAAGAAAGAAAGGAAAGCAAAGAAAGAAAAGAAAGCGAAGAAGGTAAAGAAAGCGAAGAAGGCAAAGAAAGCGAAGAAGGCAAAGAAGGCAAAGCGCGCCGAGCTCATTTTGCGCAAATGAAGGAAGGACAACAAAGGGAGGGGGGAAGTACCCAGGGAAGGGAAGGCAATGCCCACTGTGTTGTTAAGGCGCATCCACTTCGTACAACCCATCCCCCCCCGGAGAATAACTTCGACCTACAAATGAGAGCAACCATGGCTAACCATGTAGCTCTCACGGAGCCCTCTCTTATAGCACCAGTGCACCGAGAAATCCGACAGAAAAAACGCCTCCAATATGGCGGAAAGAGACTAAACGAAAATGCTAACGAAGAAGGGTTTCATATCAGGGAGGAGGAAAACCCGTATTATCATAATTTTAATAAATCGTGTTTTCAGAATAAGACATGGACCCCCCTTAGGATAGGTCCACATTTCTCGAGTATGGACAGTGCAAACGTTCGTGGAGACGTAGTGGGGACGAAGGGTATGTTTGTTTGCCCAGTTAGGAGAAAGAGAAGGAAATTGGAAATGAATGAAACGTCGTATAGCAGTCCATGTGATGAGAATCCCAGCGTTTCGGAACTGTGCAAAGGGGGTTACGAGAACAGCAAGTTGTCATTAAGAGAGAAGGCTAACTTAAAGAAGGATGAAGAAGAAGGAGAAGGAGAGGAGGGGGAGAGCAACGTGCGTGTCCAGCCCCTTCCGAGTTTTCTCCACGTAGTAAACCAAAACGGTGATGACAACCATTTTGGAAACGAAGTACACAGGGGGACTGGCAGAGGAGAAGGGGAGTGTGGGAAAAACGAATGTGCTGCGCGGTGGTCACTGCAGGCCATGCCCAGCGGAGCATTCGCGTCCCCCTGCAAAGGGAGCGATCAGACGGGAGACAATGGAGAGGGTACCGACGTGTACCGCGAGCGGAGCGACGACCAGAATGGGCAGATGAAGCAGACCGTACAGATGAAGCAGACCGTACAGATGAAGCAGACCGTACAGATGAAGCAGACCGTACAGATGAAGCAGACCGTACAGATGAAGCAGACCGTACAGATGAAGCAGTCCGTACAGAATGGGCGAGAGAGACTGCCCCCCACCCCCTCGGCCGTCCCCAAACACAGAGGAGAAGCGCCCAACGCGGGGGAACGCAGCTTGGTGAAGAAAGAAACGGGGAGGCCATTAAAGGAGGACAAGAAAATTTACCAGAACCATGGACTGTTCAGAAATTTTGTCTTTTCGTTTAAAAACCCGCCCAAGGGGGGAGAGAGGGAAGAAAAAAGCGAAAAGGGTGAGAAGCTCGAAAAGGGTGAGAAGCTCGATAAGGGTGAGACGCTCCAAAAGGGTGCGGTACTCGATAAGGGTGCCACGATCGAAAAGGGTGCCACGCTCCAAAAGACCCCTATGAAGTACAAGACGCTGAAAAACGAAAAACATGCTCCGCCAAACAGCGAAGCCCGATACAAAAAGTTCGAGGAGAAATACTTCTCGGAGGATCAAATATCAAGTGACTTTCAATGGAGAGAAGTGGACGGAACTATTTCTTCTCACGCGCAAGACTTTTTATTTTTTGATGAGGAAGATGATCAAATGGTTTCGCTAGATGTACTGGACCACAGCACGGGGAGTATCAGCTCGAGCGGGAGCAGCGATGAGGGAAGTGGGGACAGGAGTGAGGCCATAAGTGAGTCTAGAAGTGAGTCCATAAGTGAGTCCATAAGTGAGTCCAGAAGTGAGGCCAGAAGTGGGGATAAATGCTGCCACCTCCCCCGGAAGGGAAGAAGCCAAGTGCGACACGGCAGAGACGGCGGAGGACAGACCACCACCCTCCTCGCGAACCAGCAGATGAACCCCTCCCCAGAACCAGACCATAAGACATGCAAAAAGGAGAAAAAAAATCGGAGTACCCGCAAGAGGAAGGATGCGCCAAATGGGAGCCACACAATTAGTCCAGGCGAAGTGACAAACATAGGTAACGTGGAGGAAGTGGCCAATGGGGAGAAATCTAATCATCGAGATCGACCAAGAGAGAAAAGACAGGGAAAGAAAAACAAATCGGTGATCATGTATGCCAAAATTATGAACATTAGTTATGAGTACGGTGCAGATGTACTGAAGCAGTTCAGCCACCCAGCGGTTAATCTGTTTAATACGAATAAAACGCATATCGTAAAGAAAAGGGAAAAGAAGAGGAGGGAACTGTACGCATACTTGGATGCAGAGGAGGGGTTCGGGGAGGTTCATGAAGGGGGATATGCAGTGGGGCATGAAGGGGGGCACGAAGTGGGGCAAGAAGGGGGGTATGAAGGGGGACATACAGTGGGACATACAGTGAGACCTGCAGTGGAGCAAGAAGTGACGGAAGAAATGGTAGAAAAAATGGCGCAAGAAATGGCGGAAGAACTAGCAGAAGAATTAGCGAACCCAGGGAAAAAAACAAAACGCAAGTACAGAAAAAAGCAGGATGATCCAGAAAAAAGAAAAAAAATTTATTAGCCACAAGATAAAAAAACACATGCTTTGTATCAACGCCAGGATCGTAATCAGAGAATGGTACATTGATTATGGAACGTGTGCCAGTACCCCTCCCTACATGTACGTAGTATCCGAAAATGATAACCGTTACAAACTAGACAGAGTGCACGATAAATATTATGCCATGTTCACCAAAGTGAGACTGAAGTTTGAAGTGACCACTAGAATTGTGAAATCGTTGCAGGTCTATCCGAACATTACATACAAGGAACTAGTGGGCCACTTAACGCTGTACGAGTGTATTAGCAAAAGGATGAGGAAGGCGAAGCGGGGCGGGACGCGGGAGAGTCAGGAGACGCGGGAGAAGCAGAATCAGGAGACGCTGAAGAGGCAGAAAACGCGGGAGACGAAGAAAAGGCTGAGTGAACAAACATGCACATGGGAGAGTAGCGAAGAGGACGATTTTCCATCATGGAGAATACACCCAAATGATTGCTACCCCTTGTTGGATAAGGAGCTTTCCAGGGGGATAGAACCCTGTGAAAACAAAAAAAGTGGAAAAAAGGGAGAAAAAAAAAAGGGAGAGAAAAAAAAGGGTGGGGAAGAGGAGCCGCCCACCGTAAGGGTAAGCTTGTCCGAATATAGCGGCACAGGTGTGCACACCATGCCGGATGGAACAGTCAGCAAGAAATGCACATGGGGGGCACCATACGCTGTGTACAAATGCAACAGAAAGGTCATAATCAGATTGTACAAGTTTATTCAAAACGAAATGAAAATATTAGCTCACGGTTTTAACATAAAGTCTTTGCTATGTACTCCTTTCATGAAGAACCTGGAACAAAAATTTAAATTTGAGAATAGGAAGAATCAACAAATGAAGAGATTAACAAGAGTGTGCTCTCTTTCTGTGAAGGACAAGCTATGCTCGGATGTTCTGCTAGACTGTCACGAAAATGGACAAAATGATAGCTCTGCGAAGAAGATCACTCGCTTCTATCTTATTAGAAGCTTCGTGGAGAGCCAAAAGGGGAACGTAGAAAAATATGAGCCCTCATGTGGATGCACCGATCAAGCAAAGATCGAAGTAGAAGAGAAGGAGGAGTGGGGTAGGCAGCATGTGCTTCTGGGAGAGCGCGGGATTGACTCGGCCAGTGTATGTCCCCACGGAGGGAGAGCCACCCAAAGGGAACCCCCCGAGAGGGCAGAAAGAAACACGTTGCGAAGTCACAACCAGGGGAGAGAACCCGCGCAGGGGAAAAACCACAGAAGGAAAGATGAGCCGAGAGATGGGCCGAGAGATGGGCCGAAAGATGGGCCAAAAAATGGGCCAAAAAATGGACCGAAAAGTGGACCAAAAAATGGACCAAAAAATGCACCGAAATGGATGGAACTCCCCGCCAAATATTGCAGTTGCTACACCCCGCGTGAAA
This sequence comes from Plasmodium cynomolgi strain B, assembly GCF_000321355.1. NCBI lineage: Eukaryota > Apicomplexa > Aconoidasida > Haemosporida > Plasmodiidae > Plasmodium > Plasmodium cynomolgi. The sequence goes on from NC_020405.1 coordinate 2,508,429, forward strand.
TTTCTCCCCCCCTGTATTTAATCCACCCCCTGAAACACGAATCGATGCTGGACATATGGGTATTCCTTTGGACATATAAACAAGTGACACGTGCCAAAATAACGGCTAGCCAAGTGAACCACGAACTGCTACAAAGAAAAAGTACCTTTAGTAAAAAAATCGCCAAACAAATAATTCGAGAAAGGATACTACTTAATGAGCATCTTTACAAAAGTAAGAAACTTGTGTCAGGTCTCCAAAATATGTGTGCTGGGAAAAAACGCGTCATATTAAACGGAGTAACAAATCGCACAATACACAATAGATGTAAGGATGAAATAATGAGAGTAATCCTTCTCGTACTGTACAGGTCGATACGAATTGAGCGCCATAGAAGAAGCTACTCCATGGGGGATAACCAAAATGGTAGTTTTAACTACCAGGGTGGAGGGTGCAACTCCTCCTCGTACGATATTTTGGACCATTTGGAAGATCCTATGCTGAGTGAAATTTTAAATTACCCAATTAAGAGATGCTTCACAAGGGATGGAAGAAAAAGAACAAATGAAAATAACATCTCGGGGGAGCAGAAAAATACTTCAGGGGATGAATCAACTGCTAATGATGACATGAAGGGGAAAGCACCTCCAGAAAAGGACTCACAAATTGAAGAGCAGAACGAAGGGGCACCAGTTGAAGGGGATTTTCCATCAGCAGGAGGCGCAGAGGTGAAGAAGAAGAAGAAGAAGAACGAAAGCGCCCACATGAACAGCACACATGAAGAAATGAAACCCATTCGAGAACAGCACCGTGAGGGGACAACTATTCAAAGTGAGCCCCCCCCCAATTTGATCCTAGACAAACGAAACGTTTACAACAATACTTATGAGAAAATCTTGTTAGATGTATTGACAGAAAGGAATGAACAAAAAAAAATTTTCGATCTTTTTGGAGACTTGAGATTATTGGATAACGTGACATGGCCACTATATTTAAAAAAATGCCTTTTTATGTTACTCTACGTAATGAATCACTCCTTTCTCCTTGAAGGTGGTAACGAAGAGGAATGGGAAGAGTCCTCAAGTGAATTAACTCAGAAGGAAAAAGAATCTCCTTCCAAAAATGACAATGCATTATGGAAACACTTTATGTACACCACAGATAGTCTAAATGGAAACCAAAAAGGAGAGGTGGAGAGAAGAACGATCTCTCAATGTTGCAGAAATTTAAAAAAGGTAAAAATGAAGAGATACAAACTAAGTTGGGTTCCAAATGAGGATAATATTTCTGATAGGGAAAGACCTTGTAGGGAAGATATGCTAGCCATTTTGGATTTCCTTTGTGAAGAAAATAACACCTTTGAAATGTTAAGTACAAATGAGAAAATAAAACTTCTCCGTTTTTTTATAAATGCAATACGATGTAGTACTGTCGAAGGGGAGGGAGCGAACGGTGAAGAGGTGCAATTGGTTAGCGTGAACAGGAGTGTCCTTCTGGAGACTAGCATGGAGGGTGCTTCTAAGAGTGAGTCGAGTGGGGTCCTGTCGAGTGGGGTCCTATCGAGTGGGGTCCCATCGAGTGACATACCTACCAAGGGAACCCCAAAAAATGGAAAGACTGAAATGAGAAACGAGAGAAGAGCCATAAGCAGCCACCTCTACCCCTCAGGGGAAGAAAGAGGTTACGTGCAACGGGTGGCTGAACAATTTGACGTTAAAGTAAATCTGCTGGGAAGGGACAGACACTGCAATAAGTACTACATTTTTGGGGACCCCCTCGGGTGTTCTGACTGTATATACGTTGAGTCCGTAAATGAGTGGAGACCGGTCCATGCGCCGCTTGCAAGTGGGTCCCGTCCAGGCAGCCCCCGTCCAGGCAGCCCCCTTCCAAGTGGCCCCCTTCCAAACGAATCGCAAGATAGGACAAAGAACCCGCTCCAGAAAAGACACACCACTTCTGCACCAAATGGCTGTTGGCCCGGAGACTTGAACCCCCCAAAGGGTAGAACCCAAATTGGCTACATTGAAGGGGTGGAGAACATAACCCAATTTGTGGAACTTTTTTCCCCATCGTCCGGGGAAGAAACAGAATTGAAAAGGAGACTCGTTCAGTTGAGGGAGGCATTAGTAACCACGTGTCAAATGCACCAGGTGAAGGGTCCATTCGAGGAAGGCACCACTGGGGGAAATTCAACCAATGGTAACATATGCACCAAGGGGGGGGAAAAAAACTCAATCAGGAATGCATCTAGGGGGGAAAACCAAAGTGCACATGAGGAAGGGAGTCCCCCAATTAACATACAGTGCGCGCATTGTAAAAAGTGCTACGAAGTAAGCAAGCGAGAGAAAAAAAAAGAGGCAGCAAAAAGCGAAGAGGCAACAAAAGGCAAAGCGGAAACAAAAGGCAAAGCGGAAACAAAAGGCAAAGCGGAAACAAAAGGGGGGGACAAGCACCCAATGCTGAACAAACACGTGGAAGGTAAACACACAGGTGTGCACCCAAACAAACAGGAAAAATGTCGAAAAAAGGAAACAAGTGACCCCACGGATAGTGAAGAAATTATGTTGAACCAAACTCTCTCTGTGATAGAAAAGCTCCTCTACTTTGTAAAAAAAACAAAAATGGTTTTGAACGAATGCGTACAAGAAGAAATGAGCATGCTAGTAGATAATTTCATCCTAATGTCTATGAAAATATTTGTAAAGGAAAAGGCAATGAATAATCTGAGTTATATTTTTATACAACTTGTAGATCTGATAGAAAGTATGGAAAGTTTTTTTTTCCGCCATCCGTATTGTTTTCTTTTGAAGAAGAGTTGGAGAAAAGACCTGCGAAATATATGGCAAAACGACATGTGGTTTTTGAAGTGCCAATTTTGCAAATGTCTGAAAGGCATAAACGTTTTGGATATACTACCCACTTTGTGCTTTTATTTTAACTTTTTTGTAACATACGGATTGAAGGAAAAGGCTATCCACATGTACAGGAAATACGGCTTGACGGGGATGGTCTCCGAGTTGGAGGATGTCTCCGGAGGGGCCACTTCCCAGCGTAAGTTACACTCGTTGAAGAAGGTCAGATCACTATTGAGGGGGAACCATGGGATTACCGCCAAGGGGATGAGAAAGGAAGGCAAAAAAAATACTGAGATATGCCCTGAAGGTTGTTCCCAAGACGAGCACATAAGAGATGTGCTTAACGAAATATGTGAACTTTTACCCTACAAGGTAAACAGCAAGTATATTTATTTCAAGGAGGGTCATTTAAGACATATGGATATCCTTTTCAACAACAATTTTTTTTTTTCCGAACGGAATAATTTAGAGAAAATTAAAAACATGGAGGTCGTGGAGCTGAGGGATATAAAAATGTTTTTGGTTCCAAAGGGGGACTTATGGAAGTTGGACAATAGGGGAGTGAGTGTCTCCTCGGGAGACAACATGGGATGCACAGAGAATGGAAACATGAAGGGAATGCCAAATGACCTACCGGAAGTTAGGCGGACAGACCAAACGAAGGAAAACGGTCTACGAGAAAAAGAGAAGAAGGCAAGTCCACTCCACGAGAAGGAAGGAATATCAAACGAAGCGCAAGCATCAGCTAGGCATCACCCAAACTGCTACACAGACTGCTACAAAGACTACTACACAGACTACTGCACAGACTACTACACAGTGCGAGAAGCGTTGTTCAAAATTAAGGAAGCAGTGGAAAGGAAAAAATGGGGCGCGCCAAATAAACATAACACATTGTACTTCAAACCCCTGGAGGAGTATACAAAATTGCTTGAGGAACAAATGCGTAGCAGCTTTTTAAGTCCCAATTTTGGGACACTCGTAGATGTGAAAAATCAGCTGAAGAGGGAGCAACCTGTTGGTGGAAATACCATCAAGGGAACACCCTCAGTACATAGCGATAACCCACAGGAGAACTTCCTCTACGTGTGCCAACTGCATTGTGTAATATACCCCCCTGATAACTTAGAGGAAGGAACCGTAGAATATATGATGCAGTTAGAGGAACCATACGTTAAATGCGAGAGGTACATTGTGGCTCAGTGGAAGTTCCTTACTCTAAATTTATGCTTTACCGAAAATATGCACACAATTTTTTATATCTTTCCGTTGAGTACATCGGATCTTTCTTCTTCCTGGTGGAGTACTGCCGTTTGTACAGAAGGCTGGATGACCAAAGGGGCTTCACATGTGGGGGCTTCACATGTGGGGGCTTCACATGTGGGGGCTTCACATGTGGGGGCTTCACATGTGGGGGCATCACATGCGGGGACTTCACATGCGGGGACTTCACATGGGGGGACTTCACACGCGGGGACTTCACACGCGGAGTGATATGAACCTCTTACGCGGTGAGCGTAGTGCAAGGCGGCTAATTTGTGTGGTCTGGTACAAATTGGAAAGATGCTGCGCAGGTCGGGAAAAGGCAGGAACTACAAAGGTGGGGTCAGGTTATCCCCCACTTTGTGGCCACAGAAAGGGTACCATAACAAAGTGTAAGGCTTTTATGTACGCACACGGGGAGAGGTGTAGGTGTGCCTCCCTACTGTTCATTTATGGCCCCTCTCTCTCTCCATCTATCTACCTATCTATCTATCTATGTATCTATATATGTATAGCCATTTCATTTAGTGCCCCCTTTTACAAGGGTATTTACTTTACCTATTATTATTTTTTTTTCCCCTTTTCTACATAATTAAAGAACTCCCCTTAAAGGAAAAGCAGCAAAACATTGAACAAATTATGCCACGGGCACGCACCTATGGGAGGCTAGCTTATTATGTTAAGTTAGAGCTGTTCGCCCAGAGCAACGTTTATGGTACCTCTCACGCGCACCGCCACCCGGATGGTTAATTAAACGCTGGGAGGGAAAATATCCTTTCGCCCAACGTAGCGACGTAATTTTCGCCCTGTTCTAAATTGGGGAAAAAAAAAAAAAAAAAAAAAAAAAGCAACTTCTGCCCTAATGGGAAAAATGGAACGCCATTTTTTTTTTTTTTTTTCTTTTTAAAATGGAGAAGCGGAAAGAAAAATCGAAATGAATATAATAAGCGTGTACTTTTTTTTTGGAGATAAAACTGGGTGACCACATGAAGTTATATTTTCACATTTTCTAACGCAACGCCATGTCAAGCCAAGCAACGCTGCATGACGCGCTTCCTCAAAGATTCAGGCAGAAACCACGCTCCTGTAATTTTTACGAAAAACTGTGGCAAATAAAAACACTTCAATGATTTAAAAACGCCAAGAGGAGAACATTTAAGGAGATCCAGTTGTGCAACAATTGAGGGAGAAAATTATAGGAGAGGAATAAAAAAAAAAAAAAAAAAAAAAAATCGTGTGTTTTTTTTTCCCAAGGCAGTCAGCCGACTAAGAGCAGTTTAACCCAATTGACATGTACCTCATATTTTTCCCTCCTTTAACCCACTACACCCCCCCCCTCCTCCCCTACGTATGTTTTCCGCACGCGTGAGAGATATGCTTTAGAGGAAGAAGCATGTATCGTGCATCAAGTTACCTAAAATTGTTCTCAACTGTATGCGTCTTAACGTTTATCCTCCTGTGTGAATACCATCAGTGTGCGTATGAGAAGAAGGATAAAAATGTAGACCTCTTTTCTGAGGCGCACGAGCTGCTTGACCATGGCGAGTACGCCAAGTCGTTCGCCTTCCTGAGGACATGCGTGCACTACGACATAAGGTAGGCCGTTCGCATCATCGTGCCGTGCCAGCGCGTTACACCCGTGTGACAGTCCCACGTCGGCTAACCGCGTCTCACCACGCCGCTAACTCGACTAACACGGTTAACCCGGTTAACACGGCTAACACCGCTTACACCGCTTATACTGCTTACACCGCTTCCCCCCCGTAGGTGCCTAACGCTGAGTGGAGTGTTCTATTACCTGGGGCTGGAGCCCGTGGAGAGGGACGTTAGCAACGCACTGTACATATGGAAGGTGTGCGCAGACTACGGAAGCGCAGATGCGCAATTCTACCTGGGAATTATGTACTCAAATTACTTCTCCCTGCCAAACTTGTACTCGTACTATGTAGACGAGCCGCATATAGAAGATACCCTCGTTTTGCTCAGAGTGTACCTTCGCTTGGAAGGAGCCTATTTAAGGAGGAGTGTTATTGAATGCTTACGAGGAGAAGGAGTTAATTGCCAAGTGTGGAAGAGAGACGAAGAAAGGGAACACGGAAACAACGACAGTAGTGAGGATAGAAATAATTTTCGAACCCCCCCAGTGGTGACACTGACAAAAAAGAATAAACTAATTGTGAAGATAAAAAATATTAGATACAACACAGATGAGTTGAAATGGTATTTTGACAATCTAAAGAAATTTCCCAATAGGGATTACTTAGAAAAAAATGGAAAGAAATTAAATTTTACGAGAAATCATGACTTAAGTTTGTTATACTTATACAGTAGTAGTTTGGCTAACCATCCAGGTAGTATTTTATCCTTAGGAATAAGATATATGAATGGTTATGGTGTGGAGAAAAATTGTGAAACTGCATCTAGGTATTATTTAAAGCTTACAAACGGGATCATCAATGCAGATACTAGAACCCATTTCGAAATGGCTGACTTGATCAAACTAAACATACCACATTATGATCAGTACAATATGAATAATAAAAAAATCAGAAATATAGAAATTTTTCTAGAAACGTCTCTACATAATAACCACAGAATTTTAACCATGATCGCACGAAGGTACCTCATAGGTATAGACGGAGTTGAAAGAAATTACAAAAAAGCACTCTCCTATCTAACCAAAGCAGAAAAGTATGACAATTCAGAGGCCATATCCTTATTAGGATATATTTACCTCCTAGGGTTAGGGGTACAAATTGACTATAGTAAAGCTACTGATTATTTTATTAGGGGAAATAAATTAAAGGATCCTTTGAGTTATAATGGGTTAGGGTATATACACTTCTTCGGATTGGGAAATTTTAAAAAAAATCCTCATTTGGCATTTTACTATTTCGAGTTAGCTGCAAAGAGTAGCCTATCATCTGCACAGTTCAATCTAGCTTGCTTGTATTTAAGTGGTGTCGGAATCACACAGTCTTTCCATAATGCTTTTTACTGGTTTTATAAGTCGCTAAATAATGGAAATGTACTAGCTGCTTACATCATAGGGTTTATGCACTACAATGGGATCATTAGCAACAGAAACTGTAAAGTAGCTTTGTCTCTGCTGGCCAAGGTGGCTGAAAATAACTCCTTCATTTTGAGCACCTCCAATAGAATTATTAGATATACAGAAAAGGGCAGAATGAAGGAGGCTCTGTTTCTAATGGCACAACTCGCTGAAACGGGTAACGTCCAATCTCAGATAGGAATATCTCAAAATATTAACAACCCAGAGTTTGCTCTCTTTTTACCCTCCAATGATAAAGCAAAGAAGGTTTATGCCAGTAGATTCCTCGCCATGGCATCTGAGAACAACGACTTTAAATCGCTGTACACTCTTGGCGATTACGCCTATCAGGGGCACGGCTTGTACGTCCGCATATTTTCCAAGAACAACGTGCCTTTCGACGCGCTCTACGACGTGAACCAAGACGAGTGCCTCTTCCGTTCGGAGGCGGCGAAAAAGGGGAAGCAGTTTGACCAGGCGAAAAGGCTAAGCAGATTGACGAGCGGAAGAAGGCTAATCAGTTTGACGAGCCGAAGAAGGCTGCCACAGATGAAAAGTCGAGCCAGGTCACCCCCCCGAACGAAATAATCTCCGCCGACTTCGTTGACGAACAGGGCTTCATCTTCAGCGACCGTTGGCGATTCAACTACGGATTAAAGTTCTCCTTTAATGAGGTGGATTACGACCTAGCCTATCACCATTACAAAAGCATTATTTCGTACTACCCCCATAACTTCTACGTGATCCAAACCATATCGCAGGCCTGCTACAACTTAGGGTTCATGCATTATTACGGCATAGGCGTAGCGAAGAATATTCAAAAGGCCTTAGTCTATTTTAATTCTTCTATTAAAATTTACCCCATGCATAAGGCCCCCTCCGTTTTGTTTGTACTCTATATAAAGTTTAACAAGCATTTGTATAACTTCAAGAAGAAGTTTCAGCACCTGAAGGGGTTCTTGCCCCTGTAGATGGGGGGAAACCCCCCCAGCCCCCTACAAAAAAAAAGGGGGGAGAAACGCCATGAGGTTTCTGAAAGAGGGAAGAGGTCACATGTGGAACGGCAGAAAATTTCCTACAATGTGTATCCCATTGAGGCCCCTTTTTCTATATGCAACTCAATTTGTCGCTATCTTTTGCAAAAAAAAAAAAAAAAAGCGTAAAATTGTCCTGTCTTGGCACCTCTCCATTGCGCGAATTTGAACGTGTTTATGATGGCACAGTTTAACCGTCGCAAGGGGTTCCCATTTTGCGTAGCGGGGATAGGTGCGAAAAAGAAAAAGCGAGTACTCTAGTGATACATTTAGAGACAGTATGCACCAAGGGAGACACCTCGCTGCGCATTTCGCTAGTACAACTTTTTTTTTTTTTTTTTATCCCCATTTGAGCATTTTTCAGTTGTTCATAGGTATTTCCCTGTTTGTTCATTTTGCGCCTATATGTTGACCCATTTTTTAGCATATAAATTTTACCTTGCGGAAAAAAAGTACACCTCCGCAGGTAGCAGAACAAATGAAGCGAGGGCACGTATACGTGAGCCCCTACGCCTTCACTATCTTGGAACGGTTTCGCAAATAAGCGAGAAGGGGGGTAAACCTACACGTGTGCAGGTACCCCGAATGTTGAATAAGGATACGTTTTACTCGGCGGAGGAATGGTCGCCTCCATTCGAAGGGGGGTAAAACTGGCTATACTTGAATCACATGCACAGGTGGTTGGACAAAAAAAAGTGAAGTGTCACGCGAAAAAAGGCGCCACGTCCCAGTTAGACATATTTTTTGGCAACATTTTTGCAATAAACATACTATTGGTTCTTTTGCCCTTTTTTTTTTTCTTTGCTTTTGATTCACCCTGCGAGCATTGTGTGCTGGCGAATGTACAACCGTAACGTGGCACATACAATGTTGGGGAGTATCTCCCTTTTTTGCATGCCAATTTGTAAAAAAGGCGAACCTGCAATATTGTATGAACAACGAGGGTTCCTCTTCCTTTGATGGAACGATTTTCAAGTAAAGTCGCTCGAACGGAATGTTAATGTATGCAGAAGGGCATGCGCATATGCACGTATGTACTACCCAAATGTATGCTGTATATTTATGCGGCGTGCCTTGGCATTTGGTCAGTACTGTGACGACATAGCCATTTTTTTTTTTTTGCGCTGAGGTTGATTACAAAATTAGAATTTTGCGTGCATGCATTTTTGGTTTAAAAGGTAAGAAGTTTGACAATTAACCCATTTGGTTGTTTTAATTTTTTCGATTTTTTTTATTTTCGCTAATTTTGTGATACTTAATCGTTTCGTTGTTTTCTCTTCATTATCCCCTCATTTTCCCTTCAATTTTTTCTCGCTTTTTTTATAATTTTTTTCCTCGCCTTTTCCTCATTTTTTTTTTTTTTTTTTTTGTTCTGCGGAGCAAACATATTTCTAATGCTGCAATAGCAAATAAGACAATAGAGGCACGAACAAATTTTAAAAATTACCCAACTTTTTTTGGGCTCTGAAAAATAGCAGTAAAATGTAAGCA
>NC_020405.1:2518182-2524608 GCF_000321355.1 Plasmodium cynomolgi strain B
GTACTACATTATATTTATATAATTGTAATGGCAAAGGTGTGATAAACGAAAAATGAAAAATGCGTTTTTTTTTACATTAGAGAAGAGAAATGCTAAACAAGGGAAACGCAATGTATATGATATGTACGTTTTAGTACCATATTTTATGACATTATTTATTTTATTATTTTTCGCCATTTTGTAATTTTATTGCTATTTATTTTTTTGTTCATTTATTTGTTTATTTACTTGTTTATTTATCTGTTTTTTTATTTGTTTATTTATTTGTTTACTTGTTTATTTTATTTTATTTTATTTATTTTTTTTTTTTTCGCAACGTTAATGGCGCTTGGTCAAGAAATAGAGAAAAATTCTTTAACGCAAAGATTATGCTTTTAAGAAAGGCGCAAAGTTGGGCAAAAAAATAATGCGCATATAAATAATACGTATGATGGGAACGTATGGGCGTGCATACAAATGTACATGTATGCGTGCTTACTTAAGATAACTCCTTCGCGCAGGGGAGGTAGCGTGTATCCCTCTTTCACTTACTCACTTTAACGCATTTAATCCTTTCCTTTTTATTTTATAGAGTAGTTGTCGACAAAACATTTGCGCAAGAGCTGTTTCGCGAAACATTCAAAATTCATTTCGTGGGTAACTCCACAGTCTGCATGAAGTATGTGCAAATATATATGCATACAATTCTGACGTACATATGTACATATATGTATACATATACATATATATTCATTCATGTGCCCGTTTAAAATTTCCCCACTTTGATTAATCCATAGCGTATATTACGTATGGGGGGGAGGTGACACAGAAACGCTCGCCATACACCATGTGCGCGAACGTAGCCCCTTGCACATGCCACTGCAGGGACATTTACCCACACGTTTTCACTTTCGTATTCATATTTGTACACGCTTGCACATGTCCGTGCATATTTTTACCTTTAACTCCGCGCACACAATTTGGCGAGTCTCGTGCAGACGGGGAAAACACGCACAAGTTGATCGTCCGTATGCACATGTAGCACAGCGCAGTGCAGTGCAATACATGACATGGCACATACAGTGTACATTTTTCCCAATTGCGTAAAATGCACCGCACTGGTAAGTAAGCCGCTCGGCATCCAGTAGCGACAAAGACACTAATAAGAGCCAAGCAAACGACATAAACGAAACGAACCAAGCAAGCGCAGCAAAAATTCTGAACGGAATTAAGCAAAAAAAAACGCGCCGGGTAATATTGCCAAGGGGGAGCAAGAAATAAAAATTAAATAAATCAACAAACGAACAAACCAACAAACGATCAAACCAACAAACGAACAAACCAGCAAGCCAACAAACCATCAAACAGATAAATAAAATAAAGTAAAAAAAAAAAAAACGCAACAAAGATACACGCACATGCGAACACATACAATTTGCATAATTATGCAAAAAGCTAAACAAAGCTGCGTTAAAAAGGGTTACCTGAAACATGCCGATTGAAGCGCACACAACGACTGAGCGGCGTAAAAATTAAAACGAACAAAACTAACAAAACGAGCGCAACCGCCAAAGGGGCAAAACGCACAAAACGCCAGAGCGCGCGAAACGCGCCTAATCGGCAAAAGGGGGCGAAGTGGGGCCAAGCGAACTTGGGACCTTTCGCCGAAGAAATGAAGACCTGTTAGGGATGCCCTAGCGTAGCTGCTCATCTCCACGCAACTGTACTGCAATAAACTCCACTCAGTTGCAATAAACCCCAGGTAGCTTTGCAAAACCGTCGTTGCTTCGAAGGGGATACGCAAGCCCAATGAGCTAGTCTTTTTTTTTTTTTTTTTTTTTTCGCTTTTTTTTTTTTTGTTTCTCCTGACCCGTTCATACATTTTTCAGTATAATGAAAATCAATGGCTACTATCGAAAAAAGTAACAAAAGCGGCGAACATGAAACAGAGGCCGTTTACAAAAATGAAAGAAAAGGAAAGACCAACAAAATAGAGCCGTTTCATGTGAATGAAGAAAAAAAAGAAGTCGAAATTGGAAGTTTCAACAATGTAGAAAATAATGCAGACATTTTTGGCATAAGTGTAAGCAAAAATGATATGGACATGAACAATAATAATTTCCGTAACCCTGTCGTGAAGACGAATGCGGACACGGAAAAGGAGGATAGGAAAAGCGGTCTGATGGAAAATAAAAGCAGCTGGGAAACGGAGGAGGAAAATTTGCTGAATGATGAAGCGAATTTGTCAGATGAAGGGGAAGAAGTAGAGGAAGAAAATGTGGATGAGAAAGACCTCATACTTCAGCGATATAAACATGGCACCAACATATTTGTCAACCTGGACGATGCAAAAAAAAGGTGCGTAATGGTTGACTTTTACTCGGAATGTTTAAATAAATATAAAAATGAATGTAGCTTTGTGTATTACCAAAACTATAACAGTAATAGTAACGTAATAATTAACGAAAATGTTGACATGATGGGACATGTGCACAGCACACATTTTTCATGTGAAAATATGGAGAGCATGGGCAATATGCCCATTTCGAGTGACAAATCGGCAATGGTGAAAGGGAAAAATGCGCCAAAAAATTCAAGCAGTATAGGAATCGGGGTAGGTACATCCGTTATGCCTGGTGAAGATTTTAAAAATTTTAATCTCCAAAAAAAGAAGCAAGAGTCGTTAGACCCTTTGTTAAAGTGCATAAACTCCTTGTCGGATAGGATAAACCTTCAGCATTTAGTGGGAGACCCAACAACGTATTTCAAAGTTGGAGGGGGGGATATGTTCTACGACATTAACGATCCATTTTTGGATGACGAAGAAATGTATAAAGAATTGAACAAAACGAAAAATGAAATAATTCTCACGAGACAGATAGAAGATGAGTATAGCGTGTGGAGTGCGGACATGTCAGACGATTATGTGGACATAAACCCGGACTCCTTCATCTCGTTTTACAGCTCCAAGTGTAAGTACGTCTATTCTAGCGATGAAGAAGGGGAAGAGAATAACACTAAAGTGTGCACGAGCGAGGTGAAGAAGGGAAAGGAAAAAAGGGGCGATGCGGATAGAACAAGCATAGCAGATGGGATGCACAGCTACACAAGTGGCAATGACAATGTGAACGACGCGGGTTTCTGCAAACGCGGTGATGAGTACAAGGGGAACGCTTCATACAGCTCCTCCTGCTCCAATTCTTCTGATGAAAGTGTCATAGAGTTAAACCAGTCCCACATGGACATAATAAATTATGAGCAAAATGTAAACGATTTTATTATATATTCAAGTGAAGAAGAAATCGAAGCATCTTCGTCTGAAGACGAAAATGACGAAGACGCAGAAGAGTCAGAGGCGTCTGATGAGGATATCATATTCAACCCCTTTGCTTGGAAAAAATTCGAAAGGCACATTCCCCCAGAATTTGTCAACTCTTTCGAAAAGTTAGAAAAAGAGTTGGATGCTCTCCCCTTGGAGGTTAACATAGAAGATATACAAGCCATCATAAAGGGGAACATTTACAGTATATTTGTCCAAGTTAGAGATAAACAAAAGAACATACTGAACCATTTTGACAAAACATTGGACGATTATGTCGAGATCGATATCAAACAGCTGAGGTGGCTGACAACCATTATGAATAAAACGTCCAATACGCTTAACGATATAGACATTTGCAGAATTTGGTTCGAACACATTTTCAACTACAACATTATGGTGTTCATTAATTGTGAGAAGGAGTTTGTTAGCAAGATAAAGAACTCGCAGATTTTTGAAAAAAATAATAAGGCTCATTTGAATGGTATTTTGAAGGACATGTCTTCGTGGAGGGCCTTCCAGGAGTATAAGGAGAAGCTGGCTCGCGAGGGCGCAGAGGGGGGGGGTGCCACCACGTCTGGGACCACTATCTTGGGTGGTGCTGCTGGTGGTGCGGCTGCTACTGCTACTACCATTGCGGGTGCCTCCGGCGGCATTGCCAACGCGGCCGAGGGGGGCAGCCCCAATCGTGGCACAAACGGAGCGAAAGTGGGCTCCTCCCCCAGTCGAGGCGCGAGCAAAGCTGCCAACGATTGCAGCAAGAATGGCATTGGCCATGGAGAGCCCATCTGCAAAGAACCACCCGAATGTGTAAAATTGATAGACGCACGAAATGCGGAGAAGGAAAAGAAGAGCGCCATGTTGGAGATGCAGGGCAGGGAAGAAGCATTTGATGAAGCAGAAGATAAGGCGTATAACGATGTTCACTTGAAAACGGCGGATAGTCCAAAAAATGTACCGCTCTACGAGGGGAACATGGACTCTGTTTTTACTCCCCACTTTGCTAAGGACAGCGCTGTGAAGGAGGAACTAGCGGAAGGCGCAGGGGAAGGAGGTACCAAGGTCAAATTAGTCAACATAAAGAATGAGCACGCAGAAGCAAATTGCGACAGTGTGTCTCTGCACTTTTCGAATAATAGCACCATCGAACAGATAGACGGGGAGAAGATGGGGGGCAGTGACTACAGCTGTGCGCAAAACAATGGCTTGTTGAAAAAGGAGTGCCCCGGGGGGAATGGCGGCGAGGAGGACGAGGGGAGGGCGGCAACAGTAGAGGTACCAGTAGAGGCACCGGTAGAAGCACCAGTAGAGGCATCTGTAGAAGCACCAGTAGAGACCACCAGAGTAGCCGCCAACTCCCCATGTGGAGCTATCCTCCCCTTGACGGAGGCGCACGGAGAGAAAAAAACTAAGGGGCCCTCCCAAAACAATGAAAGCTATACGGACATCGAACCGGATGGCCCCAAGGCGAGCAAAGGGGCCAACCCCAATGGTGGACAGAAGGAAGAGTACAAATCGTTGGAAAAATTTTTTAAAAAATTTGTAGACATTTCGTACGACATTTTAAATTACGTAAAAATGTTTATTAAGCAAAAGTGCTTTCTAAAAGATATGATCTCAGCAGGATTTGAAGCTCTCGTGGAAAAGCACAATAAGCATTTTATGAAGTTCCCTCACATGACAGTGTCTGAAATATTGACCAATCTCTTTAACTTCAGGTACAAGACCAATATTATTATTTCTCCAGATTATGTAGAAGCCCTGGTAGATTTCTATCAGGAGAAATACAAAATGGACATATCATATGATAAAGGGAAGAATAAAAAAGTTTTTCTTTTTGACACCAACGAAATGCATAAGTTGAATAATGCCTATTATAGAAGTCGTAATAGTGGTAAGGAGAGAGGCTTGGTTAATGAGCATGAGCATTGTAAAGAGGAGCATAAAGGCAAATGGGGAGGAGGGAAAAGCGAGTTGGAGGATAAAGGGAACTACAGAAAAGGGGGTGGAGTTGGTAGCAGTGGAAGTATGGTCAGTAATGACTTGGTGCTGGGCCATTCTAAGGAGCGTTTTTTCCAAAATGCAGCGAATAAGAAGCAGGGAGTTGGAAAAAATGACCACTTAAGTATGAACAGTGCCATGGATATGAGTAGTAAAGTAACCAACAACAACACCCCCATGGGTGTTCCAACCTCAGGTGCAACAACGGATGGGGGTAATAATAAAATGTCTAGCAAGAAGAGAGCAAGTGAATCGGTTAAACACAGTCTCACGAAGGAGACGAACTCTTTGACGAAAAAAAAACAGAACAAAATGCAGTCCAATGATTTGTCCAAAAAAAGTTGGGACAAGAAGAAAAGCAACAAAAATGAAAAGAAAATGTGCTCTGCTACGCACATAATTATTTGTTCCGATAATGAGGAGAGTCAGGGGGAGGAAGACTCCCCTAGTGGGCAACACCAGGTGATGACAAAAATGGCTAGCCAGAAAGAAAAAAACAAAGGAGAATGTCGAAACATCAGCATGTTGATAGAGAACATAACGAAGAAGAAGTGCAGCGCGAACAGTAGCTCCGTGGGTAGCTTGACGATCAACCATAACGTTGGCAGGGACCATCGCAGAGGCATCTGCAACCGCAGCTATGTTGGTCAGCACAAGGCCAACCTGCCGAACATGCCGAGTATGGTCAACGTGGTCAGCATGGGCAGCAGCTCTCAGGGCCGCCCGAAAGGCCACCCGCACAGCTCCCTACCGAGCAACAATAAGTTGCAAACCATTCGCAACATTTTTAGCAACTCCACCCCCATGCACCACAACAACGTGAACAATAACACCAGCAGTAGCAGCGGAATTTACAACGCACAGAGGAAGAGAGGCACCGAAGAAAACCTTCTCATTATTTCAGACGAGCAGAAAAACCTAAATTCAAACAACGTGCTCAACGAAAAAATGAAACTGTATAAGAAAAGGAAAATGAAAAATGACTATCCATGTGGAAAAAAAAACGCACAAACGAATATACTAAAGCTTAACAAAGTTAATGAAAAAATGAAGGGGAAAATTTTACATTCAAATGAGAAGTGTGCAGTGTATAAATGTATTAACATCGAAACGTCCGATGAAAACAA
>NC_020405.1:2524798-2539822 GCF_000321355.1 Plasmodium cynomolgi strain B
TTGACGTGGTGGGTGAAGCGACGCTTTTTTTTTTTTTTTTTCCATTCCGTGTGTATACCTTATGGTCCTGCGAAGTATCGCGCTGTACTTTCTGGAACCTTCTTAACCGCTGACCCAGTAGGGGGGTTGGGGGAGGGGAGGAGAGTGCTTCGCCCCAAGACAGCTATTTTTGTGTTTCCTCGCAAGGAGCTGAGCGATCAGCCCTAAACGGTTAGGCATACCTCCTCACGTGCGAGCGTTCACGCACGATGAGTGCTTGTGCGTGTATCTGGCCTTTTTTGTAAGTTCCTTCCTTTTTTTTGTTTTCTCACGGGTGTACGTGCATACGTATGTGCATGTATGTGTGCAAGCGTATGTACGTATGTATGCAAGCGTATGTGCGTATGTATGTAAGCGTATGTACCTATGCAAGCGTATGCACGTATGCATGTACTTAGGCACGTGGGCGCCTACGCGCGTGTCTGTCTCGCGGACCCCCTGCGGATTGCGCGCCTGCTTGCTGCGACTTATAACTTTAAACCCTTTCCATTTGGTGCGCGTGCGAGCATTCGTGTGTGTGCAGATGTGTATGTGTTTATCCTACCCCCTTGCGCCGTGGCGTGTTCTCGCTTCAATATGCCCATATCCGTGCCTCTCTTTTCCCCCTCTTTGTACTACACATTCGTACTACACGTTTGCCACGCGCTGATTTTGTGTCTGCGTGCTTGCTGCGTAAACAACCGCGTTTTTTTTCGCTCTATGTTTCACGCTGCATTTTGTTGTTTTCTTACTGTGTTGTTTTTTTGCAATTTTTTTGCCATTTTTTTTGCCGTCTTTTTTTTTTTTTTGCACATTCAGAAACATCGCATAATTAGCGAAAGTCAATACGCCGTTATTGTGTAGTAGCAGAAATTTGGGAAAAAAAAAAAAGTGGGGAGGGACAGCAGAGCGTTAATGGTGGAACGCCCTAGGCACATACACATGCGCATGCACCTGTGACGCGATAAGCGCAACGCGCAGGTGGACACTGAATCGTGGGTAGAGAACACTTCTGACTGAAAATTCGGGGGGAAGTACCCAATGGGTTGTCCCTCTTAGCTGGTGTGACCGCAGGGAAGGAAGTGACGCAGTCTAGTCGCGCTAGCCAGGGGGGAGGGGAGCGACCTACACATGTAGTTACGTAGTTATGTAGTTGTGTAGTTACGTAGTTGTGCAGCTGTGCAGTTGTGTACCTACGCATTAAGTAATTGTATACGTGAATTACTAGCACATCTGAACCCCTTAAGTAGTACGGCCACCCATCACACTGCGCACAAAGATGTATAAAGAAATTATGAGCGACCTCACCGACTTGGCGCACTTGAAGCAGTTGTGCAAAAAGAAGGTAAGCGGGAAGCGGCAAACGGCAAGCAGCAAGCGGCAATCGCCAATCGGCAAGCGGGTCTCTGGGCAAGGTGTCCGCCGGTGTGTGTAGATTACGCCGCTTTTTTTTTTTTCACTTCCCCGCAACCTGACCCCTTCGCAAGCCGGACCTTTTAGCCACCCTGCAATCATGCAAAGCAAAAGAATATGAGGAGATATGGCTCATCTTGCACAAAGCATTGGAGGAGCGCACCCCTCCAGACAAGCTACTTTACGATGCGGAGAATTCGACTTTGCTCTTTAGGGTACGATTGCAATGCTGCACAGTGGCGTTGTTAAGCAGTATATTGTGGCAAGTCTGTAATTAACACCCTCATGAGGGTGACAAGGAGCCACTTGCGGCCCCCCTTTCCCGTTCCACGTTCTCCTTTCCATCTCCACGTTCTCCTTTCCCGTTCCACTTCCCCATTTGAAGGAAGAAAATGATAGGCAGTATCTACTAACGTGCACCAATTTCATATATATATATTTACAACATTTGGCGAATAATGACAAAAAGAGGAAGAAGCACATAAAATTGGATAGCAATTTTTACTCTCTTTTTTGTAAGCTCATTGGTTAGTATGGAGTGTGTGTGTGGGGGGAGACCTGTACAGGATTGACCCACGTGCAGAACCCCCTTTGTGGCATAGGCAGGTGTTTCCCACAGAGCAGTTACTCCCCCTAGTCACACCGAACAGGCACACGGGATCGCTACCGCATGCCGCTACCCCATGCCGCTACCCCGCAGAGGTCCAATTCATGCTAAGCGACAAAGAACTGCGCATGTCCTTTGGGAAATGCCTATTCCAGCTATGCGAACTGAACTTAGAAGAAAATGAATTTTCGGCTCACGTGAAAGTGAACCTATTAATATTTTTGTTGTGGAAGACGTGCTCCTCGGAGGTAAGGATAGACATAGACGAACAGAATTGGTACAGTTTTTATTTGTAGAGTAGACTCTGCTGGGATGTCTCCACTCGCGTGTATATCTTTATTTCTCTCCCCTTCCCCAATGGGACGTCCACTCCTTCATATCCAACACGCAGGGCAAAAGTGCAGACGTCAGTAAACTCAAAAAGAACAAGGATTTGTGCAAATATATAAAATGGGGAATTCCAGAAAAATCCACGAACTCGTTTTATCTGCTCTGTTCCTACTCACTGAATCTTCCCAAGTTTTATGCACAGTAAGGGGGTGAGATAGATGGGCGGCCACTCTGGGTGGGTGGTGGTGATTGGCAAATATGGTGGGGAAGAAGTACGTGACTATGTTATCCCTCACCCTGTGTGAACGAACCGAATGGAAATTAAAATTACTCCCCCTCCGTTTTCCTACCCCTTGCTCAGCCCCGATGGGAAATTCTTTCTGGCACACGTTTGGTCTCAACACGAAAGCATAGCGTCTCACCTTTTTAACGTAAGCAAAGAGAGAAAAAAGAAAAAAGGGGGAAAAGCTCCTTTAGGGTTGGGCGTTATCCCTTTGCATAGCTAAGGAGTGCATCTAAGGGTTGTCTCACCCCAGGTGGGATTACCTGCCCAATCGCGATGCCACATTCATGTCGATCTGTTCCCCCCCGACTGCTGACAGAAATTTGTGCACAACACGGTGGTCCTCTCGCATGACAGCATCAATCACTATTCGCAAATTATCCATTCGACGTGGAAGGTATGAAATGACATCGGGAGAAGCCACCATCCCCCCCGTGCGCGTACGCATGCAGCGAGATGGGAAGCAGGCTTGTGCAGACCTTTGCAGAGTTGCGCAGACCTTTGCAGGATTGTGTAGACCTTTGCAGGCTTGTGTAGACCTTTGCAGATTGTGTAGACCTTTGCAGAGTTGCGTAGACCTTTGCAGATTGTGTAGACCTTTGCAGAGTTGCGTAAACCTTTGCAGACTTTTCCGTGCTGCTTCATCAAATGGGCAGCTGCCCCTATACACCTATGAGCACACATGGCGAAGCCTGCAATTTTTTGGGGCCACTAACTTTTCCGCTCTCCATCCCCAACTCTCCTAACAGAACTGCGAAGGAGTAATGAAAGAGACACTGGAGATGCAAATTGAGCACCTCGTCAACTTGGCCTTAAAATGTCCCATTAAAATTGCAGCACGATTCAGAAATGCTTTAAGTATATTCCATAACAATAAGGGGTAACCAAAAGAATATGCAATCGTTTATGTCCTTGACATTTATATCGATTACATTTTTCCTCTGACGGGGAAACACTAGGTCGACTGTGCTTCCTTTTTTTATGCTCATTTTCCTTCTTCACCTTTTTGCGTCATGACACGTTGACCCCGCTTCATTCCGTCAAGGGACAAGAACATCAACAATTTGATATTCAAAATTTATGATCCCGTTATTTGGAGGAGTCTCATGGTAAGTGTCCCTATGGGTAGGAACTTAGATGAACATTTTGGACGTCCTCCAAAAGGGGAATAATAAGAGGCATACGCTATGTGTATGCACAAAGGGAAACGCACCTGTAACGGATAAAAAAAAAAAGACCTCCCTTATCTGGATAATGTCCCCTTTCTGCAAAACCGTTGTAGTCACCCAACTGGAAACTTCGGTTCAACGCGACGTGCATCTTTCAGCTGATTTTCCCCGTTGTGGTAATTGACAATTTAGACTTAGTTTTGTGGAAAAATGGGAAGAGCGCACCACTTTAGCGTCAGTCTAGTGAGGATGTTCCTCCTGTTTCATCAACCAGTTGGTGTATTTTTCCTTTTACCCTTTTCCCTTTTTTGTCACCCCTCCGATGGTGCTAAATTAGGACCCCTGCATAAAGAACGTGAATTACCTAGCCTCGATGGAGAAGTACGCTAAACCAAGTGGACAGCTAAAATGGGGGACACATCACATGAAAGTTCCCCCCAAATTGCTGCCCTCTCTCCCCCTCCCCTGTTAGGGGTTCACCCGTGCATGCACATATTCCTCCCCCCTCCACCCTGTGTGTGTGTGTTTATTTTCCCAAGAGCCTACCATGCCCTCTTCGACTTGGCTGAAGACGTAAATGCCTGTGTCCTGCAGGCCGTGGCCAAGTGCATCTGTCATGTGAGCAGAGAGAAAAAAAAAGTGGGCCAAAAAGTGTGCTCTAGAGGGGTGCCAAAATGGGCCAAAAAGTGTGCTCTAGAGGGGTGCCAAAATGGGCCAAAAAGTGTGCTCTAGAGGGGTGCCAAAATGGGCCAAAAAGTGTGCTCTAAAGGGGTGCCGAAAAGGGCCCCCAATGCGTTACCGCCTCTGCAGCGGTGCAGCTTCTCCACGCCGCTCCGTTACACCGCTATGCAATGTCGACCCAGGTCCTGAATGAACTGTGGGAAATAATCAGTGAACAGAAAAGGTCTGCCCTGGTGGAAGTGCTAATCAACAAGCTCCTAAAGGAGAAGCAACACGATAACGTAAAGGTGGAAGTCCTTCTTGGGTTCTACGAAATGGCAAAAAACAAAAAGACACACAAGCTGTTTGCAAAAATATTCTGCAGAATAAAGTACCTCATAAATGACAAGTCTCTACGAGTACGTAAAAATTGCATCGCCCTTGTCCTAGAATTGAATAAACAATTAAACGAAAATTTCTGTAGTAAAATCGACTTCACTGAGTTGATCAAGCGTGTCACCAAGGATCTATTTACATACAACGTGCAGTCATGCATAAAAAAGTTGTCCTATGCAAAATATGAACACTATGAGAGAGTAAAAAATAAGGAAATATGTGAATTTCTCAAATTGGCTTCCAATTTAATTACTTATTCTATGTGGAAATGCTCCATAAAAGAGCAGGCAAAGAAATGTGTAAATTTATTAAATGATTATCCTGCTCTGATGATTTGCATCAGTAAGTTCTCTACTAATTTGGAGCTAGTGCAACGTTACAAGTTAGCTTCTGTGCTGTTCGAAATTACCAACGTGAAATTGGGAGAAGAGGGGAATTCCATTTTGCTTGGAAGGGGGAGCGCTGGAAATGACGGAAGTGGACAGGGATACCCAGAGGGAGCTACTACCACAGGGACATCGCAAACCTCGATGCGTACCTCAGGGGAATGTCTGCAAGACCCCATCATCAACGGCAAGTATGTGAAGTATGCCTCCCTGCTGCTCTGCGTGGCGTACCTGCTGAAGCCAAAGAACGAACAAGAAATTGAATTGTGCGGATCGGAACAAATTGAAACGTTCCTCAAAAATAAATTTAAGGAGGACTACTTCCTCACCAGCATAGATACCCTAATGCAGCAATTTTATTTCAAAATACTTAAATATGTTAGCCTTAATCAGGATGCTTATGTGGGAATATACAAATACGGTCGGAGGGAACTACTCACTTTGTACAGAGCTAAGAATGAGCATGTGTGTAAAAAATTTATCCTTCCGTTATTTTACAAGTGGAGGCTACTCGAGTCAGTTGTTTCAGCACACATGCACATTTTAAATGCATCTATTGAGTTTATTTTTTTATACACTTGTGCGAACCCGGAGTGGGAGTCTGCCAGGAATGGAAGCTCCTTTCTTCACGGTGATAGAAATTTCCCATTTGTGGAGAAGGATGCACTGGGTTATTTCGCTTACGGAGAGGAGGTACCCGACTCGGATGAGGGAAGTGAGATAAAAGTGACCCGCTTGCGTTGCGACAAAAAAGACGACCCCGTGGACGAAAAGGAAAAAAAGAAAATGTGCATAAATGACGAAAAGGAGATAAATACTCTCATTTTGTTATCACTAATTGTTAAAAAGAAAAAATATCACCACATCTTATTTAAGTCATTCCAAAGCATTATACACAACTTGGTCTTCAAATTCAACTCGTATCTTCTGTTCATATTTGACAAGCTAACACAGAACGATTTCGAGTTGCCTCCAATTTTTTTTTCTCCTCACAATGGAGATAAGGTCGAATTCAACTTTGTACAGTTCGTACTTCATGACAGGGCTAAAATAAAAGGGTACTTCCATTTATATATTTCGTTTTTCTTCCTTTGTTACACGTCTAAGAGGAGCAACTTCCCACACGACTGGGATACCTTAATTGACAACACTCTGCGGAGTATTCATCTAATCAGTTCTGTTAAGTTTAAGAACGAGATTGAAATTGTTACGAGTGGGAGTTTTGCAGGGATGACTGCCGTAGGAGAAGTGGCTGCGCAAGTAGATGACCGGTTCACTGAATGGGCAACCTACACCAAGACGATCCTCCACTTTGTCATGTAAAAATTATTTCCACTTTTGAGCGTTCGTTTGGCTGTGCCCACTGCCACTAGGAGTTTAGAATAGTCGGATCGATTTGCTGGTGCAGTGGTGGGGCGAGGCGGCCTCACGTGAGCGCGTTTTCCAGCAGACACGAGTGCCTGCATGTCCGTGTGTGCGTACACGCGATGGGGGAATCCCCCCAAGCGGTGCTATTATACTTACTTCACTTTCTTGACTTTTTTCTTTTTCACTTTTTTCACCATTTTTACCATTTTTACTTCTTTCCCCCCCGCTGCAGACACTTCCTCGACATGGTCGAATTCACCGTCGCCATGAAGATGACGCCGATAGAGGATCTCGACTTTAGCGACTTCGTGAAGAACGTGTTTATGTTTTACAAATGTTACGAACTCGCCTGGGAGGGGATAAATGGCAACGAAAAGCGACGCACAAAAACCCACACGGACGAGCGTGAAGAGAGGCAAGCCCTGCGCGAGGTGTACCTCGGGGTATGGACCAGAGTAAGCGAATTTCTCCTGTTCATATTAAACTTTGACTATTTCGAAAAAAAAGCAGAAATGAAGATATCCATTTTGTATCCATTTTTCCTATTTACGTACGAAGTTATTCATAAGGAGGATATTGAAAGGGTCATGAACAAATATGCAGCTTTAATTAAACAAAGAGAAACCTTTTTTGACTTTGTAAAAAATTACAAAAAAAATAACAGCATGGTGAGTTACATGCGAGAAAGTCAGGTTAATTACATTCAGTCCATCCTGGACAATATTTCACTGCCCAAGGAGAAGGGGTCCTCTTAAAATGAGCAGCCGCCTGGATGAGAGTGTATGTGTGGGTGGGGGGAAAGCTATCCCGCTGTACATACATGCGTACATGTTTGCACTTGGTACAGTGAGGCCAATTCGATTGGGGATTTTATCCAAATGTTTTTTTTTTCCCCTCCAAGTGTCTTAGCTCACATGATTTATATGCCACATATGCACACGGGCACGTATGTCTGTGCTGCACATTTTGGTAAACAATTTTTTCAAAATATGGTTTGGTACGATTTTTTGCTCGATCGTTTTGCTCGATCGTTTTGCTCGATCTTTTTGCTTGATCGTTTTGCTCGAACTGCTTCCCTCCGCGCAAGAAAGGCGCACCAACTTGTATATCCTGTCCATAAAACAAATGGCACGTCACGAAAAGACACTCACCTCAAGCTCAGTTTCCTGTTTTTTATTAGCACGATCATCCCTAGGAGACCCTCCCGCGCCCGCGTGAGCTTGTTCAGCTTATTCTTCTGTATTTGTTTCTCAATCATGGCAATGTTCCTTTCATAAATTTTTTTTTTTTTATAAATTCTGCGATGCTGTCATCCGCGGGATCATCCGCGTGCTCGCCGCTTCCGCTGTCGAAGCTTCTGCACAGGAGGCTCAAGTCGTCGCTCCAGTTGGCTCCTTCGGGGTGGCTCTCCTCGCGGTGGAAGCTTTTCTCCTGGTCAAAGATGCTCTCCAGGTCAAAGCTTTTCTCCGGGTCGTAGCCTTTCTCACGCCCGCAACTATTCCCATCCCCCATATCCCCATCATCGGCATTTTCGATGGGCATCCCCTCTATCAAACGATCGACTAAGTCGTTGCTTATACCGTCACTGAGTTCATCTCGCCTGCTCCCTTTTGAGGCGTCTGAATTGCCTCCTGGCAAACTTTCACTCGTAACTTCGTGGCGCCCTGGGTGTTTATTCCCTTTTGAGGAACCGCCCCCAGTCGTAGTCCTTTTACCTTTCCCCTCACAATCGCTGTCATTGTTGCGGTTACAGATGTTACTACTGCTATTTGTTTTTTCCGCCTGCTTATATTCCATTTCGGCGCGTTAAGCAGTAAAAAGGAGCATTTTTTGTGTGTGCAGTTTCTCGTTAGGCAGTTCGCATGACAGATCGCATGACAGACCGCATGGCAGATGGCAACTTTTCATTTATGCTGCCGTGCGATGTCAGTTCGTCCGTGCGTTCATGAGAGGCACACGGGAAACCAATTCGGGGGCATATTCAACTAGCGCAATTTTGCTTTATTTTTATATTGGCTTCTTTTTATCCTACCAAGCAATACTCAACAGGGG
This sequence comes from Plasmodium cynomolgi strain B, assembly GCF_000321355.1. NCBI lineage: Eukaryota > Apicomplexa > Aconoidasida > Haemosporida > Plasmodiidae > Plasmodium > Plasmodium cynomolgi. The sequence continues at coordinate 2,533,481 of NC_020405.1, forward strand.
TATTTTCATTTCTCCTTGGAAAAAATCACAGCAAATGTGTCATACTTTCATAATCGTAAATTTTCCGCTTTTTTTTTTTTTTTTTCTCAAAATGGACTCTCTTATATCGCCATTTCTAAATTTCGGACGTCCCTTTTTGGAGATTAAAATTGTGGAACACTGCAGAGAAGTGGGACCGACACGGATTTAAGCGGGCAAGAGAATATGCCCAGCTGGCAGGAGAAAAAAAAAAAAAAAAAATATAAAAACAGGAAAAAACAAGCAAAAACAGATAAAAAGCGAGTAAAAAAAAGCAGATAAAATTGTGCCATATGAACAAACAAAAAGCTACCAAGTGCGGAGGGCCAAAACGAAAGAACAAATTTATCTCACCGCAAATGGCGCCTTTCTAAATTACAACGGCGCAGCTTCGACTGAAGATTTGACTGACAAAAACGACTGTCAGATCTGCCCACTACATAACCCTACGGGGGCTCAAGATGAAAGTACGTTTTCGCAAACGGTAAAAATTTACCTGAACGGTTCAGGCGAAATGGTAAAAGGTACATTTTGTCGCTCTGGGAAGAAGTGGCTTTGCTTTTCGTATCTCCATTCGGCTGAGCCGTTTTGACGCGGTTTTGCTGTCATCCTTACTGTCATCCTTACTGCCACTTTTTCTGCCTCTTTTGCTGCCTCCTTTGCTGCCTCTTTTGCTGCCCCTTTTACTGCCTCCTTTGCTGCCTCCTTTGCTGCCTCTTTTCTTCTGTATGCTCGATGGAGGTCCACAAAGCCGCGTAAAAGCAACCTCGAAGGCAAAACCATACGCAGTTGCGGGAGAGCCAATTTGTTTGCGGTCACAGTTTGACCTACCCTTCCAAATTGGCTGCCATAAGCCAGCAAGCACTCCCCCCACATTCATTTTTTCAATCGAACGATGGTGAAGTCGTACGACAGATACGAGTTCGAGGATTGCTTCGGCATTGTGAACTCGAAGACGTCCAACTGCGTTTTTTTGAACTATAGCAGTATTTTGTCAGGTAAGTAGGAGCAATGGGGAAGTCGGGCTGTTCAGCCGATATGCATACCACACGCGTGTGCGGCGAAACCCCAATTTAGCCACCACCACCCATCGCATGGTGACAACATAGTAAGAGGCCGCCGCTTTACAAATGACTGTTCATTTTTTTTTTTTTTTTTTTCCTCACTTCCACCCCACAGGGCATGATGAATGTGTAAGCCTATGGAATATACACGAGAAGGAAATAAAGAAGAAACTCACAGTACCCTTCACAGCTCCATATTATTTTTTCTCCTACCACGTGACACACATATGTGTAAATCCGAAGAATAAAAATATGATCGCAGTGGGGTATGTTAATGGATGTATAAAGGTGTTTGACGTAGAATCGAATAAAATAAGTTCGACCTTCTCAGGACATACATCAGCTATAAATAAATTGAAATTTAATGAGGATGGAAATTATTTATGTTCATGTGGAAAGGACACCAATGTGATATTATGGGACGTGGTGAATGATCAAGGACTGTTTAAGTTGGAAGGACATACCAACATCGTTAACGACATCGAATTTTTGAGAAAGAAAAACAATTATGTGGATAATTTTATGAATAATAATTTACTCATCAGTGCATCCAAAGATTGCCTCATCAAAGTTTGGGATTTAAATATTCAGCTGTGTGTGCAGACTGTCGTTGATTGTGAAGAAGAAATTACTTCCATCCTGATTAACGAAACGAATACGAGGTTAATTGTCGCTTGTAATTCTGCCATAAAGGTATACAAAATTGACATGCTCGCTGGTGGACATGATAAGTTTAGTAGCTCCTCCAAGGTGTACCTCAGCTTCCTAGCCTCCATTAAACGACCAAGCAATAGTCGAATACAAAATATGAAGATGGTTTTTCTTGTTCAAAGTGAGAGTCACCACGATGGAGTCGATGTGCAGGAGGAACGTTTGCTCTATGATGACGATGGTGGTGATGGCAGTGGCGATGGTGATGACAATGGCGATGGCGATGGCGATGGCTATAACGATAAGGATAACAACAGTTGGACCCATTTGGAGAAAAGCCAAGCCCAAGACGGGGAGGCCGCTGCGCATAACACCGCTAATGATGGGAACGCAAAGGGGAACACACAAAAAAAAACAAACCGGGATGAAGACCCGAGAGAGAACCCATCCCAGGAGAAGAAACCCAATTCGGATATCAGACAGACCGATAAATACATCTTAAGTGTTATAAAAAAATCTCTGAACAAGTCAGTCAAATTATGCAACCGAAGTAACTACTGTGCCGATGGGGATAATAACGGGATCCTCCTGTGCTGTACGAATGTAAAAAAAATCGAGTTGTACAAAATAAACTCTGTGAAGAATCAGAAAAAATCAGAAAAAAATAAAAAAAAAAGAATCCTAGAAAAATTGAAGAAGAAAAAAAAAGCCATTTTGAAAGAAGCCAAAAGGATAGAGAAATTTAAAGGAACCCAAAACATTGATTTTACAAACTTGATGAAGATAGTGAAAAGTCTAGAGGAAGAAATTACTCTCCATGGGAAGTATCACTTCCACACAGCCAATGATGAGGTAAAATTTTTGTTTCATTACAACTGCAAGTTCAGGCTGCAGTATCTTGACGTGTACCGCAGGAGGAAGAGGGACTCCTATATCTACCTGCTTGCTGCTTACGTCACGAATCGGTTGAGTGTGTTCCAGGTGAACCTCTTCGACGTTTTGACGAAAAGGGATGAGTTCGTCGTCAGGGCGGGGGATGCAGAGGGGCGCGATGCAGAGGGGCGCGATGTAGAAGGGCGCGATGCAGAAGGGCGCGATGATGGCGAAAGGGGTGATGGCGAAGACGATGGTGACGAAGGTGATGATGACAAAGGTGATGGTGACGAAGGCGATGGTGACGAAGACGATGGTGACGAAAACGATGGTGACGAAGGTGATGATAGCGAAGACGGTGGTGACGAAGACGATGATGGCCAAGACGATGATGGCCAAGACGATGATGGCCAAGACGATGATGGCCAAGGCGATGATAGCGAAGACCATGGTGGCGAATCCCAGCAGGATCACGCCCCCAAGGGTGAAGCACGCGGACGGCGCGGCGCGACTGACAAAATCGTGGAGAAAAAAATATATGACTATTCCAAGTGCTTCAAGGAGACGTGCGAAATAAACAAGGGGCACAACAGCACGGTACAATTTCTGAGCCTTTCCGAGAAGAACGAGCTGCTGGTATCCATTTGCAAGAAGTACGTGAAGGTGTGGAGCATGCGGACCTTCCAGAATACTATCACCATCAACTTGGAGGGGTGCACAAACGCGCTGTTTTGCGAAGAGGACGAGTATCTGCTGATTAGCGATGACGCGGGATACATCTACCTGTACGAGTTGAGGAACATTGAGTTGAGGCACTCGCACAAGGCGCACGCGAATGGGATCATCAGCATGTGCAAGAATGTGAAAGAGAACCGGTTTTTGTCCGTCGGGGAAGAGAGCTACTTGAAGGTGTTTGAGTTGTGCTGGCGGGAGGGGGGCGCTGAATCGAGCGGTGAGGAGAGCGACGAAAGAGGCGAAGGGGACGAACGAGGCGAACGTGTCGGAAGAGACGAACGTGACGGAAGGGAGCAGAGGGAGGGCGCGCCAGTGGGCAAAGCGGCAAGGATCACGAATAAGCGGCGGCGAACAAACGGCTCGGGGGAAGCCCAATCTTCGGAATTGCAGTCGGAGGGGGAGACAACCGAGAAAAAGACCCAGCTGACCTTCAACGAAGCGGATTGCTACAATCTAAGCGACAAAGTGAGCTGCGCAATTTACTCTCCCAACGGAAAGTACATCTGCGTGGGCTACCTGAATAACTTGATAGAAGTGCTCTACAGTGATACCCTAAAGTTGCACCTTACATTGTATGGACACAGTCTACCCATCACATGCATGGATATATCGAAAGACAACACAGTGTTAGCATCCAGCTCAGCAGATAAATTTCTTATCCTTTGGAATATAGAATACGGAAGTATCACCAAAAGGATGCATACAAACTGTGATGTCCTGACAAAAATAAATTTCTTTAACAAAAGCAATCATCTGATAAGTATATCTAGAGATGGATTCATAAAAATGTGGGATGCTATCAAATTTCAATGTATCTGTACTATGGATGGGAATTTTGGGGTCCTCACTTCGCTAGCTATAAATATAGAAGACAATTATTTCTTAACGTCAGGAACACATAGAAGTATTAGATGTTGGATGAAACGAGATGATGATTTTATTTTCTTAGAAGAGGAAAGAGATAAAGAATTAAATCTACAAATAGAAAAGGAGGCTGTCAGAAATGATTTATCCTATCCATCTTCTGTAGAAAAAAATGCTCTCCTAAGTAAGGCTACTATTAAAACGATAGATACAATTAAATCTTCTGAAAAATTAATCGAATATTTGGATATAATTGAAGAGGAATTAACCCTAATGGATATTTATTTTAAAAATTTAACGGAGTATGAAGAAGCTAAAAGGAAAAATGAACTTCCTGATTTTGTTCAACCTCCAAATAAGGTGAAACCCAGACCAGAACTACTAAATAAAAATCCGTATGAATTTATTATTGAAGTTATGTGTAATATTAAAAAAAATATTTTACATGAAGTATTAATTTCTTTACCTTTTTCTTATGCATATAAGTTACTAAATTATATCAAGACTTACTTGATGGCATTTTATTTTTTCCAGCGTATTCAGAATGATTATGGTAAATTTCGAATTTGTGGAGACTTGAGTTTCCATGTTGAGTATTCCATTAACGTCGTTCTCTCCATTGTAAATATTTATCGGAACCAGTTTTTGTTTGACGTGAAATTTCGGTTCCTTCTGTACGAGCTGCACCAACTCATCATTCCTCACCTGAGGAGGTCCCTCGACCAGTGTGCCTTCAACCAAAGCACTCTCGGCTTTCTCCTGCATGCGCTGGACGACGAGGAAATGCCCACATAGTACGAGGGCCCCAACGCAGAGTGGAAAAAAAGGGAACGGTGGTGGGAAAATATGACCTCCCGCCGTACATACATATCGTTTTTTTTTTCACCTCATTTTTGACTTCACTTTTGACTTCATTTTTGACTTCACTTTTGACTTCATTTTTGACGTCATTTTTCACCTCATTTTTGACTTCATTTTTCCCATTTTTGCCCCTCAATTTGAAGTTATTCGAATTTGTTGCATGTAGCCAAATTGGCTGCCCGAAAAAAATTATTTTTGTTTAATAGCCCTTGGGGCGTATAATTTGGCTACACACCTTTGGGCGATGAAGTGCCACTTTGGGCGAAGAAGTGCCTCTTTGGGCGATGAAGTGCCTCTTTGGGCGAAGAAGTGCCTCTTTGGGCGACGAAGTGCCACTTTGGGCGAAGAAGTGCCACTTTGGGCGACGAAGTGCCACTTTGGGCGGCGAAGCTGCCAATTTTGGCATTTCCCCCCCCGGTGCAGCAAATTCGCGCGCCAATTCGTTAACCGTTGAGGGGGCACATTTTCTTTAACCGCTAAGGGGCAACCGCGCAGAAGCCACAAGCCTGCAACAAAGCTGCCACGTAGCGACCGTTTCGCGACGGCTGAATGCACCTGCACGTTGCCCCCGCATGATGTGGACCTGCAACTGCAACTGCATGGAGCGGTGGTGGTGGGCATGTAAGAGAGCGTAGCGTTATACACATGCACAGAGGAGCGAAAGCATCTTCCTGGTGGCCTACCAGGTCCGTAGAAATCACGACATGCTGTTTGATAAAAATCGAAAGGCACACCCCACATAAGCAGTGCATTCCCCAACACCTGCATGTCGCATGCAAATGGGAATAATTTACGTACATGTATAACGGCAGAATGTTCACCTGACGGTGCTTGCAGCTGGGGGAGGTATACCCTTCTATGCATGTCCATGTGTAGAGAATGAAAGAAAAAAAAAAAAAAAGAGCGGTCAGGAGAGCTTGGGTTGGAAAGAAAGAAAAAGTAAACATGGCCAAGTGGGCGAACTGAACTTGGCAGTGCGAACTTGGCAGCGAACACTTGGCGGCGAGCACTTGGCAGGGAGCACTTGGCGGAGAGCACTCGGCAGCGCGAGCCCCGCAACGTTAACTCCACAGAGCGACCTTCCCGGCCGGAGACCGACGCACCGAAAATTAATCGCCCAATCCAACTCGACAATCTGAAAGCTATACATGCATAATACGTCCAATTGAAGTGGCACATGGTACTAAAAAGTTTTATGTCCGTCCATATGCGTCGCGTGTACCGCCGCCCCCCCGGCCACGCCTTTTTTCCTTTTGCCCCATTAACCCAAGGGACA
>NC_020405.1:2539922-2557060 GCF_000321355.1 Plasmodium cynomolgi strain B
AAAAAAAAAAAAAAAAATGAATATATATTATATGTACGTTTTACTATATGCGTACGCCATTATGAGCAATAATGACTTGACTGTATGTATATCCTTTTTTCCACATTGTTAAAGCAAAGCAAAGGCGTACGTTTTACGTTTTCAATTTTTCGCGGGATTGAAAATATGCATTATGTGATAACGTCAGTAGGGGGATGCGCTTTACTTTATGAGTGAAAAAATTTTCGCAATACAATTCCGTCCCCGCTGCTCTCCGTGATTCTCTTTCCCGTTTTCTCACTCTCCGGTTGGTTACCTCCTTTGCGGACTTTTCCCGTGCACAGTTTTGTTGCCATCTAATCTACATTTGTTTGGCGTGACGCTTGGTACATGGACCACCGTTTGTGGGTTCCATACGCCACCCACTTGTCATTCCTCCCTGACGCCGCGTCCGTTTCTCTCCTCGCCGTTTGCCGTCACATAATTCATGAAAGAACGCGATGCCCCGTTCTCTCTAACGGTCAGCACGCGAGACGGGAGTGCCGTGGATTCGTGAGCAACGCCAGCATATAGTACCGCACCGTCGCAGCGCAGAGGCGGTAACGACTCGGCACGATCAAGCTCTCCATGTGGGTGACCGCCCTGTGTAGCCGCTCTGTATAACCGCTCTGTATAACCGCTCTGTATAACCGCTCTGTATAACCGCTCTGTATAACCGCTCTGTGTAACCGCCCTGTGTAACCGCCCTGTGTAACTGCCTTGTGTAACCGCTCTGTGTAACCGCCCTGTGTGAGGATAACCACCCTGCGTGAGTAACTGCCCTGCCTGAGTAACCGCTCTGCGTGACCGCCCCGTGCGAACGAGCGGCGGAGCCAAGATGGACGTGTCGAACTACGAGTACCTGCGGTACCTGGGGATACAGAACGAAATCAAGAGAAGAAAGTTGCAAAAAAAAATCAGCATATATCATGTAGTCGACATTGTGATCCTGGTTTTGCTGTTCCTGGGGTGCTACCAATTTGATGTCAAGCAAAGTTACAAAAATGAAAAGGATACATTTTACAGCTTTTCCAAATCGTTGGCGGATTTATTTTTCCTTAACGTGTTCAGAATATTTTATACCCTAGGGTTGGTTCTTATGTATGCAAAAATAAGTTCCTTGAAGACGCTCCAAAAGGTGAAATTTTTTTCGAGGCACTTCACAGGTATATTGGTTATCCTAAACACCCTGAAGATGATCAATTTGGAATATAACATGATGAGTGGAGGAGAACCCATAGATCAGTACAAGTCCGTTTATGTGAGTATCGCTAGGGGAGTTATTATGCTGTACAGCTTGTGTTCTTCCATTTATTTTTACTTTGTGCATATTCAGCTGAACACTGTGAAAAAGAGAAATATTATTGCAAAGGATGAGATGGAAAGGATTCTTGTGAATGACTTGAAATGCAAAAAGTACCAAATTTTCGGTGCAGAGATGGGAAGCAATTTGCAAGAGACGGACATAAGTACGATGAATAATGATTCGATACCACCTGATGGTAAAAGTACTCTCAATTGGAACCAGTCCTACAATAGGCTAAGCGACTCGGATGATGTGTTCAAAAGCACGAAGAAGAAAAAGAGCTGGTGCAAGAGGAAGGTCGCTCAGATGGGCAACGCATTTATCGAGAAGAACGTGAAGGAGGCCCTCCTCAAGAAGAACAAGAACTACCTCCCGGATAAGAAGATGCAAGGCGGGAATGGTAGTGCTGGCGGTAGTGCTGGTGGTAGTGGTGGCGGTAGTGCTAACGGCGGAGGCAGTGGTGGGAACAATGGCGCCTCTTCTTCCTCCCCCTCTGCCAAATCCAACTCGAACATAAGCTTCCTGGAGGACAAGCTAACGTACAAAGAATTCAGTAACATTCTACTGCCCTACATGTGGCCCAGCAGGAGAGTAGACCAAAAAGGAAACAGCCTAATTCTACGCACATACGTTGTTATTATATTCCTGTTGATTATCCTATCAAAGGTATTCAGTGTGATCTGCCCAATATACCTAGGACTAGCCTCCAACGAAGTGTTGAAAAAAGACATGAAGAATTCCGTATTTTATCTCACCATGTATGTAACCTTTTTTTTCATCTCCAAATTTTTAAAAGAGATGTGTGGGATTTTATATTCACAAATACAGCAATCAGCTTTTATCGAATTACAAGAATCGATTTTTCAGAAATTTCACAACTTGTCATATGAATGGTTCTCCACGAAGAATGCAGGTGGGATAATGAGGATTGTAGATAGAGGTACCGAAAGTGCAAATAGCTTGATGAACTCATTACTGATGTATATCATTCCAGCTACCATAGAAGGTATTGTTACTTGTATCATTTTTGTAATTAAATATAAAAATAGCGTTTTGGGGAGTGTCCTCTACCTGGGACTTACTCTCTATATATATGCTACTATTAAAATAACAAAGTGGAGAAAGAAGATAAGAAGTAAGGCGAATAAAATGGATAACGTCTACCATGACATTGCTCATGATTCTTTAAGTAATTATGAAAATGTAAAATATTTCAGTAATGAAAATTACGAAATTAAGAGGTTCTGTAGTGCATTATCGAACTATAATAGATATAATATGAAGATCCTGAACAGTTTGGGTGTACTTAATAGTATACAGCAGTTCATCCTAAACGCCACTTTATTTTTCACTCTTTTCTGTGTAATTCGTATGATTGTAAATGATGGAGCTGATAGTGGTACCTTCATCAGTGTGGTAGTATACACATCCAATGTGTTTGCCCCGTTAACCATTCTAGGAACTCTCTATGCAAATATAGTAAAATCTTTTACAGATATAAGTGATTTGACAGACATTTTGAGAGAAAAGGTAGACATACCAGAGGACTCCGACTTAGAAGCGTTCACCCTGACCTCACATGAAAAAAAATTTGGAGTCAGTATTCAATTTGTTGATGTTAATTTTCACTACCCATCTCAACCTTTGCATATGGCACTGAAGGATGTTAACATATATATACAGCCGGGTACTACTTGTGCTATTGTTGGTCATACTGGTTCAGGAAAAACGACAATTTCGAAACTACTTTACCGATTTTACGATGCAGAGGGAGAAATAAAAATTGGAGGAAGGAATGTATCAGAGTATACAAGAAATTCTATTAGAAATATCATCGGAATAGTCCCTCAGGATACTATCCTTTTTAACGAGACGATACGTTATAACATACTTTATGGAAAGCTAGACGCAACAGAGGAACAGTTAATTGATGCTGTCAAGTCTGCTCAGTTGTACGATTTTATTATGTCTCTTCCGAAGAAATGGGATACTGTTGTTGGAGACAAGGGGGTCAAACTGTCTGGTGGTGAGAGACAAAGGATCGCCATAGCTAGATGCTTACTGAAAGATCCAAAAATTGTTATTTTTGATGAAGCTACTAGCTCATTGGACTCAAAAACGGAATTTTTGTTTCAAAAAGCTGTAGAAGATTTAAGAAAAAACAGAACCCTAATTATAATTGCACATAGACTTAGTACCATTTCCTCCGCAGAGTTAATTATTCTGTTAAATAAAGGTAGAATTGTGGAGAGAGGAACCCATCAGCATTTGCTCAAATTGAATGGAGAGTACACGGAGATGTGGAATATGCAATCTAGATCGAATGACCTTTTTACGGATGATAATTTTTCAAATGATGACAATAGGAGTGCTCCTGCGTTGACTAGACAGGGGGGAGACACGTCTGAGCTTGGACCCGATGGGTTGAAAACAGGCGTCGGTCGTGTTGGCAAGGCTAGCAGTGCAAGGAGTGCCTTCTCAGGTAGTGGCGAACAGGAGGATAACTACGGCCGCCGCAAGAAGGGAGGTGGGCATCTCGACATGCACAGCATTGTGAAGGAAGCCGCGAGGAGCGCCGTCAGGGCCGGCCGTGCCAGCATGGCGAGAGGTAATGAAGCCAGCGGCAGTAAAGCCAGCGGTAGTAGAGCCAGCAGCAGAAAAGCCAGCAGCAGAAAAGGCAGCAGCAGAAAAGCCAGCAGCAGCTGCAGCAACGCGGCTGGAAGTGTGACCAATGCCAGAGCCAGCGATGTCAACAGAGTCGGCAGCATGAACAACATGAGCGGCATCGCCAATGTGAGCGACTTCGCCAGCGGCAGGAGCATCTTCAGCCCAAGCAACCAAAACGTGAACAGCGTCTATGGAGGCGCTAACGAAAACTATAGCACCATTTACGAGGCCAAGAAGGAGAACGATGTCAGTATTTTTAAGGGTAGCGACGCCAGCAACGATACTGTGCATAGCAGCTGTGGCGACGGCAGCATGAGGAGTGGAGGCGCGCAGGGTGGAAGTGCGCCGGGTGGAAGCGTTCGAGGTGGAAGTGTGCAGAGTGGCAGGCAAAGTGATCGAGGAAGTGCGCAGAGTGGAAGGCAGAGTGACCGTGGAAGCGTGCACAGCGGAAGGCAAAGTGATCGAGGAAGCGTGCACAGCGGAAGGCAAAGTGACCGTGGAAGCGTGCACAGCGGAAGGCAGAGTGACGCCGCCTCCAGCATCAAGGTGAACGACCCCGAGCACGTAAGGAACGAATTGGGCAGTGTGCGAAGCAGCAACGGGCATGTCGATGAGGCCAACATCGCCGTTGGAGAAGCGAGCGCAGAACACGTTAGCGAAGAACACGCTAGCGCAGAACGCGCGAGCGTCGGAGTCAGCGGTGAGCATGTCAGCGTCGGCGCGGGCAGTAGCGAAAACAGTGTCATAGATGGCGGAGAGCATATAACCATGGAGCCAGTCAGCAGCGAGCAAATAACGGTTGGCAGGGAAGAGCAGAATAGTGCGCTTGACAGCAGTGCGTATAGCGGGCTGGACAGCGGCAACACCCCATTGGATAACGACACCAATCCTAACAGCTACAATAGTAGCAGCACGAACAACGAGCTTGACATACGTGGAGAAGACAACAATATTAACAATGACGCGAATACCTTTAGTGGAAGTGGAAGCAACGGCAACAACATCAGCACGAACGATTTGGACAACCAAGACTACAGCAGTGGCTTCCAGGTCGACTACCAAGTGGACGTAAGCGAACCGAGTAACATACACGAGCAAGAAAACGTATACGACAGGACAACGGCGAATGAACAGGTGAACGTGAACCACTCGACGATTGCTAACGACCCGACGATTGCTAACGACCCGACGATTGCTAACGACCCGACGATTGCTAACGACCCGACGACTGCGAACGACCCGACGACTGCGAACGACCCGACGACTGCTAACGAGCACTCCGTCAGTTACGATTACAATGCCGCCGCGCTGGACCATGACTATAGTTACGACAACGGGGCTGACGACGATGATTATTGAAGTGAACGAATCCCGTGATAGGTAGAATGGAGAGGAGCAACATAACCCGTTAAGAGCTTCCCCTTCGCAACCATACCCCCCCAAAAAAAAAAAAAAAAATAGGACGATGGTGTTATTGGACCCATATTTCCAACCCATGTTTACATCCCAGTTGGAGGTCAAAACTATCACTCAGGTGTGGAGCACAAGAGGTATGCAAAGTATGAATATCAATCGACAATTAAATGCCTAGAATTAAAGGAAAAAAACTTCTAATGATTTTTTTTTTTTTTTTAAAAGAGGAGGTAACACGTAGACATCATGTGTTACTTCCCATATGTATTTTTGTACATCATACCCCCCACCCTCATAGCATATGACAATCACATCATGTCATAATTTTTTTTTCTTTTTTTTTTTTTTAAACGCACACGTGTATATGTATCCATATGCACAGACGTGATGTAACGAGCATATGACTCGTTTCAGAATTCACTGCAACGTCAACAGTAGTTTTAATTACGCCCCGAACGCACACAACACATGTACGTATACGCATATATATATACACGGGGGGCACACTGTGGGCGACCTTTAACGGTCATCACCGCTTCATGGACCAACACCCCCCACACACACACCAACACGCACAGCAACACACACGCCAACACACATACATACACCCACACCAACACATGTATATTTTTATATATGTACGCGCGCGTGTGTGTATACTCCTCTCCGTGCCCTCTGGCAAATATGAACAGCGCAGTGATGACTAATCCTGCGACATAAATGCATTGCGTGTAATTTTTTTCCCCTTTTATTTTTTTTTTAATTCCGTAAGATTAATTCATTGTACCATTGTGTATGCCTGTGCACATGGGTTACGTAGACGTGTCAGCTGTGTTCTTTTTTTTTTTCCTTTTTTCTGGAACGTTTGCATAATTCGTTTTACGTTCGTCACGTCGTAGTGAAGACCCGTAACAGGGAATTGGCGCCTTCAACCGCGGTTGCCCATTTGCGACTGCCTATATATGACTCCCATCCATTACCCCCATTCATTGCTTCCATTCATTACTCCCATTTATCGCTCCCATTTATCGCACCACTCTCATCTCTTGCTGCCTATTTGAGTACGTCCGCGCGTGCCACCGCACGTCACATATGTAGAGTACGTTGTGCAGTATTTTCCCCGTGCAGAACTACTGCTCCCCCCCCCCAAAAAAAAAACTTTTAAATAATTAACCTTACAAAATGTAATTTTTTTACACTCCTCAATCTGCGCAATAGAGTGAGAGACATTCAGTTACCTCTTTTGATTTCGTTAAGAAGGAGGAGATACCCCTTCGAGTGGCGCAAAAAAAAAAGAACGCCACTAGAGAGCATTCCAAAAACAAAAAAAAGCAAATGTCCAAATGGAAGTGCGCAAAAGTGACACAACGATGCAAGTTATGCCGCAGTAAATTCTTCTTTTTTCACTTTTCGCGTACGCCCTGCTCCCATTTGTTATAACCCGCGTGTGGGACTAGGCTAATTGTCCCACCCCATATCCCTTATCAAATCGGTTAGAGAAAAATCAGGGATGCCCTCCCATTTGTCTTCTCCCCCGACTGACATATTGGCTCCCTCTAAATTGTCCAAGATTTGCGAGTCGTCATTTGTGGCTGTCTTCGTGGCTGCCATTATGGGTGTCTCCCGTGCAACGCTCTTAATTACACAATTTTGTTTCTCCTTCACGTGGGTGTGCTTATCCACCTGAAGAGAAAAACTTAGCCCCCCTTTGTCATTCTGACCCCCCTTGTAATTCTCACCCCATTTGTCATTCTCACCCCCTTTGTCATTCTCACCCCCTTTGTCATTCTCACCCCCGTTGTAATTCTCACCCGAGCTGACCAAGTCCAGGATTATCTCCCTGTCCCCATCCGTCACTGCGTCTATGAGGCACAAAACGGAGGGATATTTCTTCAAATGAGATTTTATTAATTTTATCGTACATTCATAATTCCTCACAATGGTGTGAAGTTCCTGTTGTTTGGTTAAGCTTTTATTTTCACTACAGATTTTTTCTCGATTCATTTTGTACATTTGGTCATTCAAATTCGATATTAAGTCGCTTAAGGATCCTAACCTCTTAACTAAGTCATTTTCTTGTTCCTTCAGACATGCGTACTTATTTTCCTGACTCTGTTTTTGCTTCTTCATTTCGTTTAGTTCTCCTTCCAGAAGTTCAATTTTTTTTTTTCTTTCCGTTATTTCTTCTTCTTTCATGCAGAGAATTCTTTGGAACATCGTACATGACTCCTCTGCCATTTGTTTCAGTCTGGTCTCCCACGCTTCGCCACCTCGGCTGGGGCCATGACTCGCGCCATGCTCAGCGTTTTGGTTAGCGGTTTGGGCAGCGTTTTGGTTAGCGGTTTGGGCAGCGTTTTGGTTAGCGGTTTGGGCAGCGTTTTGGTTAGCGGTTTGGGCAGCGCTTTTATTAACCGTTTGAGCAGCACTTTTATTAACCGTTTGGGCTGCGCTTTTGCTAGTGGCAAGGCGTACGGCACTTCCATCTACACCTAAGTCAGTGCCGCTGCCTCCATCGCTGTCTACATCACTATGCAGCGGCTCGGGAGTAGTGCCCTCCCCTTCCGACACCCAAATGTCCGCTTCACTCGCAGAAGAGAAGCTAAGGACGCAACTACTTTGCACATCATTCAGGAAGGTGTGGAAGTCTTTGGCGTAGTAGTTCGCACCGCTCTCGTGAAGATCTCCTTTGCAGCAGTTCGCACCGCTCTCGTGAAGATCTCCTTTGTAGCAGTTCACCTCGATCCCTGTAAAATAATCCCTCCTACAGCGGTTCGATTCACTTCGTTTGTTTCCCCCTTCGTCCTGTTCAGCGCTCGCGCGCTTCGCACCACGGCCTGGGGGAGACACTTGCTTACACATTGACTGGTCTTGGCGGCACATATCGTTATTGCTGCGATCCCTGTGGGCTTTTTCTTTCCCCCCCTTAGATGCGGATCCCAATTTGTCACTACTGCAACGGTTGGTAGTACCGAAACGGTTGGTAGTACTGCTCCGTTTGTTCTGTCCGCCGTGGTCCCTTGCGCTATTGGTTAAGGTTCCCTTCCCCATTTTGCTTTCCCCCCCTTGGTGAGTTTCCCCTAAATTTTCCACCTCTTTTGTTTTCCGTCTGATTGGCGTCAAATGAGAGGTTTCTTCAGCCACACCTTCGCAAGCGTCATTAGGTATGCATTCTTCGATATGGCTCTCCCAGCTGGGACCTCCCCCCTGCACGCACTTTTTGTTCTCCTTCCGCTTCTTCTCCTTCTGCTTCTTATGCTTCTTATGCTTCTCCCTCTTCTTCCCCTCAGTTGCGACAATTTCCAGCCAGACATTCTTCACTTCTTCCTGGTTGCCCTTTGACGAATTTATCAATTCGGTTATGAGCAGTTTGGCTAGCTGAACCCATTTTTTTTCTCTAGCTTTGTAAACCCTATAGTTATGATCCACCTGTCTAAATTTAAGAATGGTATTTTTATATTTGACACTTTCTTGTTCATAGCAGAGGTTGGTTAGATGCAGGAAATTCTTTTTTTCCTTTTCATTTTCTCTTTGTAGTTGTAAATATTTCTCTTTATATAAGTCCCTACTCAATGTCGCTCTTCCGATGAGTTGTCTCCATTTGTATTTTTCTTCCATGTGAACAGTATCCTTACCGTTGCAAGTGTTTTCGAATATCCTTCTTTCCTCTCTCATTTTATGCTCACTTGTTATGAAGTACCTATTCATCATGATATTTGAATGACAAATATAATGGCACGCTTCGACT
Source organism: Plasmodium cynomolgi strain B (assembly GCF_000321355.1). Lineage (NCBI taxonomy): Eukaryota > Apicomplexa > Aconoidasida > Haemosporida > Plasmodiidae > Plasmodium > Plasmodium cynomolgi. The sequence goes on from NC_020405.1 coordinate 2,549,072, forward strand.
ATAACATTCTTGTAGTTGTATATGTCTCCAAGAATTAGCCAAAAATTGTATGTTAGTTTTTTTTTTAGCAATGCTTCTGTGGAATATACACTCAGTTTATGCTTATCTGGATTTTGTTGCTTCCTATTTTCTTCTTCCCTCTCCTTTGTACTCTTCACCTCGTTATCACTCCTTCCGCACCTCATAGGGAGGTCACTTCGGAAAAGAAGCGTATCCTCCTCATTTTCACATCTACCGAGCAGCTTCAACAGACGCATGAGCTGTGCGTCCCTTTCGTTTTCTTCTTCAAAAGATCGCAAATAAAATTCTGGAGACCACAGGAAGGGGGGCAACGACGCAAGCGGATGCATGGGCACAGATTCGGGTGCCAGCTGCGCATTGGCTAACCGCTCAGACGAAGCCGCCCCGTCCCATGAGTCACCTGAAGGAGGGATCTCCGAGCATTCGTGAAGAACCCTCTCTTCCCCTCCATTCGTAAACGCATGTCTGCCATTTTCTGTGTAAAATTTTTTGCACTTTGATTTTAAGTCTTCCAGCGCGTGTGTCCACACCTCTAGATGTCCTAACCTCTTTTTGTAGTACTCATTGAGGCACTGTAATCGTTTATTCTTCCTTTCGACACTTTTTATATGTTCCTCCGTTTCCATTTCGTGCTCGATTTTTTTTATTTCATTGCTTGGGGTGTCGTTAGACGCGAACGCACCCCTCGCCCCGGTTTCGCTGCTTCGTTCGCTTCTTCGTTCGTTGATTCTGTCACTGCTTACTCTTCTGTCATTGCTTACCCTTCTTTCGCCGCCTTCCCTTCTTTCGCCGCCTTCCCTTCTTTCGCCGCCTTCCCTTCTTTCGCCGCCTTCCCTTCTTTCGCCGCCTTCCCTTCTTTCACTGCTTCCCCTCCTTTCGCTGCTTCCCCTCCTTTCGCTGCTTCCCCTCCTTTCGCTGCTTTCCTTACTGGCCACCCGTTCACCGACGAGGCGACGTTTCACCCTTTCCAACTTTAATGCACAAACTACGCGGACGAGCAGCCGAATTAGGGAACTCCCGTCGAGGATTTTCACCACTTGGTCGTTTTTGAGGAGACCATTATGGCCCCTTTTTATCATCTCGTAAATTTTATTTTGCTCCCTCTCTATATAGGAAAACGTGTCCCAGCCTTTGGGGGGCACTTCTCCTTCTCCTTCTTCTCCTTCTTCCTGCTGCTCCTCTTCCCTATCAATCGACTGTAACAGTTCGCTCACAACCTGAGCACTTTCTGTGACTAGATCAAATTCGCACCCTCGTCGACATTGAAAATTTTCAACTGCATTCCTCAGAGTTGCAATTTCTCCTCTTATGTGTTCGTTGTTCAGTTCGTGTTCCATATTTTTTTTGCTAACAAGCTGCTTTATTTTGTTAATGGCTGCCCGGATGTTGCTGCTCGTGTGTGTTTCTACACGGGGTGTCTCCCCTCTTGTGTTGGAAGTTAGATCTGCGCCTGTTCCTGTGTATAGCGGTCCTTGGTCTTCTCCTTCAGGTTCCCCCCCTGACGTTTCTCTCACTTTTCCATCCTCAAGGCAGTAATCGAAACTTAAGAATTTCCGCTTCTTAGGAATGTCATCGCTGTAGTGATCCCTTCCGGAACTTCCTCCACTCAACACACTTCCCATATCTACCTGGTCAAACAGAAAACGGTTAATGTTTGCATCCTCCTCATCGTAGTCTACTGGTGTATCTACGCCTTCTGTGACATTTCCCCTATTTTGTTTTCCACAGTTGTGTTTATGTCTATGTTTGGGTGTAGATCTCTCCTCTTCTTTCAATTTGGTCCACTCCATTTTCTCATCGGGTAGGTTACTCACAAAGGAGTTTTTGTCCTGGCAGTGTAGAACGTCGAGGTCTAGGGTTAGGTCTTCTTCTATGTTGCATATTTTTGTCTCAAACTGTTTCCTTATTTTTGCTTTATCTTCCAAGTGTTGCTGTTTTAAGTAAAAAATTTGAGCTTGGTGTTTTTCTCGGAGCATCTCTAGTTGGGTAGAGTGAGCCATTTTAATATCTTCCATTTCTTTTTTTTTTATTTGGCTAGTTACTTCTAGTTCCTCCTCCCTCAGACCAAGTTCCCTTTTGTACATTTTTATTTGTGTCTTTAAAAACAAAATAAAGGATTCCCCTTTAATATTTTTCTCTTCATCATTCCATGTAACTTTTAAATTAGTCACCGAATTGTGATTAAGGAAGAAATTAAAAAAAGGATCATTCTCAGATTGACAACTTGCATCCACTTTGGTTTTCTTCACATCAGCTTGTATAGCTTTGTGATCATTTACACAACTGCTACTGCCAATGTTTGCAGATGGAAGGTAGTTTAAATGTGGAGTCTGGAGAAAGATACTTTTTTTCTTATCATCATGTGATCCCTTTTCTAAAATTTCACTTTTTCTTACCTCCGTTTTGTTGAAATATTTGAAAAAGTTGCTGCGGGGATGGGTGACCATTTGGTCGAAGCTGTATGGGGTGTTACTTCTGATGGGTTCTTCGTTTATCCCCTCGTTGTTCAGCCGTTTCTCACCAGTGGTTTCACCGATCCATTTTTTTTCTACACATTTGATGGGGTTTTCTTTTCCTTGGTAGGTTACCTCACGGGAGATACCATCCGCAGTGTCACACAGTGGTGTGTTTACCTTCCCCTTTGTAGTGCTACCCCGTTCTGAGGTGTCCTTAGCTTGGTTCCCACCTGTACTACTGCAGGCAACAGTGGACGTGCTGCTAATCAGGGACAGGAGACTGTCTCCCCTGTAGGCAAAAGATTTATCGTGATTCACTGCACGTGTATCTGCACACGTTGGGGCAATTTCACGACTACTTAGAAAAGTTGATTTTTTTTCATTTACACTGTGAGGATAGTCTAACCCATTGGTGAAGGCACTGTGGTGCGATTTAGGAGTCCATCTCGAGGGGACACAGTTTTGCAACCTCCCCATTTCGAAGGGGTTGTCCCTTTCTTCATCGTTTATTACCGTGGAGGTATTCACCTGGATAGAGTTAGAAAAGTCTTTGCAAAATTTTTGAGGAAGTTGCACAGAACCAGCTCTGAGTAAACAATTTAGAGGTTCATCACTTGACATAAAATCAGTTAATTTTTTCGTCACTGGATAGGCTAGCACAAAGTCGCATTCGTGATGCTTCACTAATGAGTACAGGAAAAATAAAACAATCAAGGACTGGTAGCAGCTGGTAAAGTGTCCTGTACATATATGGTTGTAGTTTATAAAATCAGAATCGATATTTAAGTCATTAAGGACAGAGTTTATAATTAGCCAGTTTTTTTTTTCTTTCTCTTCGGTGGTGTATTTATGCTTGTAATTTTCTTCGTATTTTTTCATCATTTGTGGCCATATATACTTGAACAGATCCACGTAGACAGCTCCATCTCTCAGGTCACTAAAATCAAAACGTTTTCTCTTTAACATTTTCTGCACCCAGCATACCAGTTGCTCCTTCCCTATTTTGTTATCCTTCTCCATGGTTCTTCCTGTTCCATCCACGCAGGGGTGACCTTTAACTTGGGGTAGGCGGACGGGGTGACCTTTAACTTAGGGTAGGCAGACGGGGTGACCCTTAACTTAGGATAGGCAGACAGGGTGACAGGGGTCGGCGCAACTGTTTGGTAAGTACTTCGCAGGGACTTACTGCCACATGGTGCACTGCTTAACCGGGGAATAAACTTGGGTGCGCACCCATCCGTGAAGTCGTTTCTATGTCACCAATGAATGCAGAAATGACCATAGAGGCGTCAACAGGAGGGGATTTTCCTCCTATGCAATTTGGCAAACTCGAACGTGCGCGTGGAAGAAATGGCGCTACACGGAGTGGCACTTGTGCTGGTGATTTCCCTTGACCCAACTTTACACGCGGTAGGGGTGACTCGCGAAATGGCCGCGTCTGCTCCTTCCACTTTTTGTTCTACCAGGGGGGAAGTGCCAAATAGCAAGTGTCCTGCACAAGGGCAGGCATAAAAAAAAAAAACTTAAAAATGGAAAATCCCCTGCAACATAAGCTGCTTTACCACCCCAATGTAGGATTGAGAAAAATTTCCGTTACATGAAACAATGCAACATATGCTGGGATTCGTTGTTCCATTTCGCGTTTTTCATTCTTACTTTTTATGTTAACCTTTTTTTTTTGCATGACTGCTTTGTACGCATGGCTGTCCTGCATAATTTTTTTTTTTTTTTTGCACACAAGTGTGTAAATATCGCTTGTTATGGCTACCCTCTGCAAAGTGGTAAATCGTAACCTTTTGCATTGTTCCCCAATTGTGTTGTCTACTGATCGCAACTACACAGGTTGTTGTGTTGGGATAACCCTTTAGGACGCGCATTAAGTATAAAATAAAAGCGAGTAAAAAGGGTGCCTTCTCGAAAGGCAGCAAAAGTGAGAACAAGTAAAACTGCCTTCTTTTGTAGCCCTACCGAGGTGTATACTCCCATTGTCGGTAATTTTTTTTTTTTTTTTTTTTTTTTTTTTTCTCTTTGGATTCCCCCACTTGGAATAATTAACATACATTTTTTGCACTTCTGGCAATGGTCTACTCTACGTTGACGCAATGTACTGTTGGGGGGTCATTATAAAGATGATTTAAAATGTTACACTTTTTTTTGGAGGTGCCTAGAGGGGAGGCTTTTTTTCACCCCTCCCGACGGGTCACTTTGAATGTGTAACAACCAAAGGGGGGGGTGCTCACTGGGTGGATACTCACTGGGTGGATACTCACTGGGGGGGACACTCCCTGGAGGCGGAATGGACGCATCCCAAGTGATTAGGCAACCCATAATGCGCAGTGCATGCTGGTCATTTTTTATTTTTAACCGATCGGAGTCACCATCGGGGAGGGATACACTGAGACCGAAGTGTTTTCCCCCCTTGCAGGTATGCCAAAGAAGTGAGCCAAACAAGTGAACGCCTGTGGGGGCTTCGGTTTATTCCCTCCAAGGCATATCACCTCTCTTGTGTCCACACAAATGTTTGCTATGAGTACAATGTCCTCACCGCGATTTTTCAGATGAACCTCCAACCGGTTGCCGAGCTGGAATGAAACCCGCTCCTCTGCAGAACAGTGGCAATATAAAAATACACATATGCTCGTTTTACCTACTTGGAGAATATACCTAGAGCTAGGACCATCCCTGGGGATACCATTTAAGCATCATCACCTCCCCTGGGGACGCCATTTAAGCACCACCAGCTCCCCTTGGCATTACACACATGGTGACTAACGATGTGCCTTTCTGCCAAATGAAACATCTTTTTGGCATGCACTAAAATTTCAAAGTTGTGCTTGCGCGGTTGGGAAGAAAGTTTGGCACCTCTGTTGGTCAACACTTAGTCGGAGGAAAAAAAAAAAAAAAAAAAAAAAAAGGAAAAAGGAAGAAAAGGAAAAAGAAGAAGCAACCTCCCATGTGTAGCTACCTTCGTCGGGACAACCACGCGTGTACTTTCACACTTTCCACTACGAAATGACCCCTGTGCGACCGTTAGCCATTATGTGTAAGTTCCCCGGCACCGGCACATGGTCTACCTCGCCCAAGTGTTGCCTAATGACCTTCTGAAGCATCTCCCCCTTAGCATGAAAAGTTGGCACAAAATAACTACTACGGATTGCATGCGCATATGCGTGTGGGTACATCCGCACAAGTACCCCTCCTCCCCTCCCAAAAAAAAAAAAAAAACCCCAATGTTGAAGTAATATGTACCACCCTGTGAGAGATTTATTGCAATACGAAAGCTTACAAAAAAAAAAAAAAAAAAAATCCGAAATGGGGGTATAAATATATAACGATAAATGCGGAACAAAGGTGGGAAAAAAAAAAAAAAAAATTAACAAAAAATATCTTCCCTTCCTGAGAAAGGAAAATCATTTGCAAAAAAAAAAAAAGGTACGCGATCGAGTTTGATGTGCAGGTATTATTATATACATGTAGCAGCACGAGGCACACGCGTATTTGTATGTGGGACGGAATTGGCAAAAAAGCATAAAGGTGACGACTTGTACAAAACACGGGGAAGGAAGAAAATCGTGCCAGGCAAGAAAAATCGCATCGGAAATTATGTGTCATGTAAGAGGCCAAGGAGCAGTGACATATGCTCGCAGAATTTTAAGGTGAAAATAAAGGTTGACGTGTGAGGGAAGCTACACTAAATAAAAGGAGGAAATAAAAAGCAGAAAGGAAAAAGAAGGACATCTTTTTTATTTGGACGGGGGAGAGAGACTTTTTCTTAAATGGTTCCACGTGTGGGCTCTATTGGAGGGGGGCTCTCATTCCCACTTCATTAACACGCATAAGCTTTTGGCGCCGCTGCGGTGCGGAGGCTCACCCGTGAGCGTCAAATCTGTGGAGGACAGAACCGCATGGTACGACGTGTGTTTCCGAAGCTGAGTCCCACTCGGGGAGGGGCCAAAGAGGTGGGCAGAAGAAGTGGATAGGAAACGCGCAGAGGTGCAGAGGTGCAGAGGTGCAGAGGTGCAGCGGTGCAGAGGTGAAGAGGTGCAGACGTGCAGACGCGCAGACGTGCAGCCGTGCACTCGTGCAGACGATCGGTGAAGCGGCAGGTAGCGGGAATAAGCTGGCAGCGAGCGGCACGGAAACATGTCCCGGATGAGACCGAAAGAATAAACGAAAAATATGGGAAAATGGAAAAGTACCGCGAGTTCGCAGACGCAGCCACAGGAATAAATCCATTTTTGCCCTTATGGGTAAACAACAAATTGAGTGTCCACGAGAAGCTTCTGAAGTTTCTGCTGTTCCCATTGGTGCTGTGTCGCTTCTGCTTCCTCTCCCTGACGTTGATTTTTATGATTTTTTTAAACAGCCTAGTGAACCTGTTCATATTCCAATGCGTTAAGGACTTTTTCTATCAAATAATACAGTGCATTTACTGTAGACTGTTGTTGTTTTATTTGGGCTTCTTCTACATGGATGAAGAGTATGCTAGCCACAAGAGAGTTAAAATAAAATGTATGAAGAAAAAAATACCGTTCAGTTATGATGACTATGGCCATATATATCTGTCCAACTTTACCTCCTTCGTTGATATTTTATATTTAGCATACCGTCTTAACCCACTCTTTGTTATTATTAACAAAAATGGAAGTCTTTCTCCAGTTTTTTTCTTCGACCTAATAAAGCTATCTCTGCAATTTTCTATCCCCAACAAAAAAGGAGAATTTAAAAATTTGGAACAAGTACATGTCTTCGCGAAGAATAAGAAAATAAAATCAGTTGTCATATTTCCAGAAGGTATGAAAAGTAATGGCTCCTGTATTCTCCTTTGGAAAAATGAAATTTTCACACACTCCGAATATGTTATTAAAAACAAATGTAACTTAATTGCTTTTATTTACGAAACAAATATACTCAACAAAAAATGGAATAACTTTTACACCTCTCCGCATACCGTTTTTAATCCCGTCCTTCATATTATCCTTCTCTGTTTTAATATATATAATAAAATAAAAATTGTGTGGCTGAACGAAAAGGACATTGCCGAATCGTTACGCGAATTTGACTTTTCCCACTGCGATGAACTCGTTCACTACTTGAGGAGCCTCATGGGCCTCATGAAGCCCACGGGTGGAACCCTCGTCAACGTAAAAGCGGACTTATTGGAGAAGTTTGTCAAATATTGGAACCTCACACGGGGGCGCGCCTACCTCTGAGGGGGACACACACACTGCACAAGTGGAGGAATGTTATTCCCCAACATACAGATATTCCGAGATAGCAACTGCGTGACCCAGCGAGTATAACCCCACTGCCACGCGTTGGTAAAGACTCTTCCCCCTATGCCCTAGACTGTCACCGTGGGGAATTCGCCCCATGTGATGTGATTTACATCCGTAGGTCGAATTGGGGGATAAGATTCCCCCCCCCCGTCTCCCTCCATGGCACTGCGCCATTTATATGAATTTTTTTTTTACCCATTTTAAATGCAACATTCGATATGTGAGAATATTAT